>NC_133655.1:150613168-150873642 GCF_009905375.1 Apium graveolens
TTACAAAGGCTGATGAAAAAATAGGAAGAAGAAAATAAATCATTTCTTCTTCCTACTCTCGACAACAGAATGGCGAGTCGAATGATTCGCTCTTGCTGGCGGAGAGCTTCCAGCCTTTCCTCCTCCAATCGCTCCAGATGGCGATGGTAATCCATATAGAAGAACAGGAGGTGGGTGAGTACCTCCTGTGGGACAGACTCATCAGGAATGGAGTGACGTGCCATTCCTGCTGCCAGTCGGCACAGCTTAGCTCCATATTGAAGGTTTCGTAGTTCAAAAACATGTTGTATCTGACCATGGTGTTTTTGATAAAAAAAATATGAAGGTAAGGTGAGTTTGTGAGAAAAGATTTGATGGGAAGGCTGATGTGAAGTGGTTGCTTATATAGGCAAGAGAATGCCAGGAGACGTAAAGAAATTTAAAGCTGACGGGTAGAATTAATTCTACCTCGTCTCCCCTGACTTGGAAAAAGAAAAATATTTATTGGAAAGAGAAAACGTGATTTAATGCGCACAAGAAGCAAGTAAAAGTTGACTGTTCAAGTACGAGTACCACTAACCCTAACCATAGTGACTATTAATCTTCCACTTCAACATATTCAGGTTTAAACTGAGACTGTTTCCAAATTTTATCCACAAATAAGTCAAGTAAGGAATTAGACTGTAATATCAGAACTTAGACTTATATCAGAACTTAACAGTCATCAGTACATAATTTCGTAACTCGAAAAAGGAATGCCTATTTAGTAAATCCTCATACAAGTTCTGATTTATGTTCTTCAGAACTTAATCATCTGAACATGCACCCAGAACTTGTCCTTAGAATTTGTGCAATGTGACACAATGACTGTTCCTCTAAAACAACATAGATCACCACAGTAATTTTCTTCATTCATATGGAGTGATTAGTGTGTGCATTAAGCTAAATGTCAGACAAAGAGTAAAGTCTGATTCACTTCAGTACATCTTAGAAATAAGGCATAACTAAACTTTGCTAAAGAGCTGTCATTATTCTGAAACCTACTGTTGAATGAGGTCATGCTTGAGTCCACCTCAACTATTTTGTGCTAATTTTATGCATCTTCTTAAATTCCATTTCATAGTGGCTTCTCAGTGTAAGTGGTCACGACTGCTTATCAGAATTTATGCTATTATCAGAGTATTTCTCCAGTAATCATAGAGTGTGAAAAGTCACCAAGAAAATATTTGCTTTTCTAATGCATATTTACTTAATACCAGCAATGCACTTGGGTCGTCCCTTCCACATTTTTACTCTAGATCTCAAAGGAGTACCTGATTTTATTCTTTGATCCTTTTGTTTTTCTTTTGATAAGTGAGGTTTATCAGCACTTAGTGCATTCAGCAGATTTACTAGTATCAGAACTTAACAGATGAGTTGCATTATTCTAATTTGTGACTTAGTAATAAGATAGACAAAGTAAACTCAACTAAGCTCAATTATCAGAATTTGCTTATGTCAATAGATTTCCACAGAAATAATTACTTCTTACAAGGGATCCTTTGTTTATTGAAGACTACTAGGTCAGTATCTAGCAAAGTTATCCTCATAGGATTGAATAGTTACTTAAACAGACATATCACTTATCAAAGTTTAGAAACATATATCAGACAATAGTCAGTACTTAAACACATTTTTCAATTAAGCACAGAATACACAAAGAGATTAAATTCTGTAAATACTGATCATAAAGTCTGATGCAACAGAACAAAACTAAGCAGATTTAGAGAAAGAACCTGAAACCATTCCAAGTTCATTTACCAATCTTGTAAAGGTAGCTTCACACAATGGTTTTGTGAAGATATCTGCTAGTTGTTGATCTGTTGGAACAAAAATTGCAACTCCACTGTACCTTCATCTACATGTTCCCTGATGAAGTGATACCTGATGCTGATGTGCTTTGTCATAGAGTGTTGAACTGGATTACCTGTCATAGAAATAGCACTTTGATTATCACAGTAAATAGGGATTTTGAAATATGTTAACCCCATAATCCAGTAACTGAATTCTTCATCCAAAGAATCTGTGCACAACAGCTTCCGTGCAGCAATATACTCTGCTTCTGCAGTTGATGTGGAAATTGACTTTTGTTTTCTTGCTGAACCAAGAAACCAATCTGCCTCCAAGAAATTGGCAGCTTCCACTTGTGCTTTTCCTGTCAATTTTACAACCTGCAAAATCTGATCTGAGTAACCTATTAGTTTAAAATCTGATTCTCTAGGATACCACAATCCCAGATCAGCTGTTCCTTTAAGATACTTGAAAATTCTTTCACAGCTGTTAAGTGAGGTCTCTTGGATCTGCTTGAAATCTTGCACAAAGATAAGTAGCATACATGATATCAGGTCTACTAGCAGTTAGATAGAGTAGAGAGCCAATCATACCTCTGTAATCAGTAACATCTACTGATTTACCAATATCCTTTATCCAGTTTTGTTGCAGTGGCATGGGAGTGGATGCACTTGAAACAATCTTGCATTCCAAATTTCTTCAGCAAGTTTTTGGTGTACTTAGTTTGACAAATAAAAGTGCCTTCTTCATTCTGCTTGACTTGAAGGCCCAGAAAATAGCTAAGTTCCCCCATCATACTCATTTGATAACCTTGACTACATCAGGTTGGCAAACTTCTTGAAAAGTCTGTCATTTGTAGACCCAAAAATGATATCATCAACATAAATCTGGACCAGAAGTAAGTCCTTTCCATGGTTGAGTAGAACAGTGTTTTGTCTATTGTTCCTCTATTGAATCCACTTTCCAGAAGAAACTGAGCTAAAGTCTCATACCATCTCTAGGAGCTTGCTTAAGTCCATAAAGTGCTTTATCAAGCCTGTAGACATAATCTGGATGTTTGGAATCTACAAAGCCTGGAGGTTGTTCAACATATACTTCCTCCTCTAATTCTCCATGAGAAAAGCACTTTTGACATCCATTTAAAAGGACAGTAAACTTTTGTGAGCAGCATAAGCCAAAAATATCCTTATGGCTTCTAACCTAGCTACTGGTGCAAATTTTTCATCATAATCAATTACCTCATATTGAGAATATCCTTTTGCAACCAGCCTTGCCTTATTCCTTGTAATTATGCCATCACTGTCAGTTTTGTTTCTGAATACCCACTTTGTACCAACAACAGATCTATTCTTTGGTCTTGGCACTAGGGTCCAGACTTTTGTTTCTTTCAAATTCATTTAACTCTTCCTGCATTGCTTGCACCCAATCAGGATCTTGAAGAGCTTCTTCCACTTTCTTTGGCTAAGTCTGAGAGAGAAAAGAATTGTAAAGACATTCGTTTGAAGTACCTGTTCTAGTTCTGACACCTGCATCAGGATTTCCAATTATCAAATCAGGTGTATGTGATTTTGTCCACTTCCTTGCAGATGAAGGTTTTCTCTAGAACTGGATGCTCCCCCATGATCCATGCTGTCTTCATTTTCATTTTATGATGTTCCCCCTGAAACTATGCTCTCTGGGTTGGATTCTTCAGAATTTAGATTTTCAGCACTATCAGAACTTGGCTTATCAGAACTTGACGAATCAGAACTTGAAAAGCCAAATTTATGTTCTGATGTTTCTTGAGATGTGGTAAGATCTTGAGTATGCTCCCCCTGCATAGGTGCAATCTTCCTTTGGCGTAGTCACCACAGTTTCAATAACATCAGAGTTTAATCCATCAGAGTTTACAGTATCAGGACTTAGACTGTCAGGATTTTCAGTATCAGAATTTGAGTCTTCATTTTCAAATCTCAGCTGATCATGGTCAATAAAATCTTCAAGACCAGTAATCTTCTTGTCATCAAAAGAGACATTGATAGATTCCATGACCACTTTCATTCTCAAATTATAGACTCTGAAGGCTTTTGTGGAAAGTGGATATCCAACAAAGATTCCTTCATCATCTTTTAGATCAAACTTGGATAGCTGTTCAGGATGAGTCTTGAGAACAAAACACTTGCATCCAAATACATGAAAGTACTTCAGATTTGGCTTCTTTGTTCTTCACATCTCATATGGTGTTTTTCCTTGCTTGTTAATGAGTGCTGCATTTTGAGTAAAACAAGCAGTCTGCACAGCTTCCGCCCAGAAATAGGTTGGAAGCTTTTCTTCTTCAGGCATTGTACGTGCAGCTTCAATGAGAGTTCTATTCTTCCTTTCAACACTCCATTTTGCTGTGGAGTTCCAGGAGCAGAAAATTCCTGCTTTATTCCATGGTTTTTGCAGAACTCTTCCATTATCAAATTCTTGAACTCAGTGCCATTATCACTCCTTAAGGTTTTCACAGAATCTTTGACCAATTTATCCAGATGTTTGACATGATCAATCAAGATAGATGCAGTTTCACTTTTTGTGTGCAAGAAATACACCCATGTGTATCTAGTGAACTCATCCACTATGACCAATGCATATTTCTTCTTTGCAATAGACATGACATTTACTGGACCAAATAGATCAACATGTAGTAGATGATAAGGCTCAAGAATTGATGATTCGGTCTTGCTCTTGAATGAAGATTTTCTTTGTTTGGCCTTCTGACAAGAATCACAAAGGCCATCAGGAGCAAATACTGACTTTGGCAGTCCTCTCACAAGATCTTTCTTGGCCAGCTCATTTATATTGTTGAAATTTAAATGAGAGAGTTTCTTGTGTCAATTCCAGCTTTCTTCAATTGATGCTCTACTCATCAGACAGATTGTAGAACCATCAGTACTTGTTGAAAGCTTAGCTTCATAAATGTTACCACGCCTGTATCCTTTCAGAACAACTTTGCCTTTAGATTTACTCACAACTTCACAGTATTCTTCAAAGAAATCAACATGATAACCTCTGTCACATATTTGACTTATACTCAGCAGATTGTGTTTAAGTCCTGAGACCAGAGCTACTTGTTTAATGATGACATTCCCTAGATTGATATTGCCATATTCCAATGTTTTTCCAATGTTGCCATCTCCATAAGAAACACTTGGGCCAGCTTTTTCCACAAAGTCTGATAGCAGGGCTTTATTTCCAGTCATATATCCTGAACATCCACTGTCCAGAACTAGAATATTTTTCCTCTTGCCCTTTGTTTCAGCAGCTTCAGAACTGCTCTCAGCACTTTCTTTATCAGCATTTGCCATCAACGCATAGTTCTCCTCACTTTCAGAGTCTGAGGTGTCTGTCCAGCTTTTCTATTTTGTGACAAGAGACTTGCCTTTGTCACCCTTTACCTTCTTGCAATCAGGAGATATGTGGCCTTTCTCACCACAGTTATAGCATTTGACATTGGTATAATCTCCTCTATCAGACTTTCCTCCTCTGCCTTCAGATCTTCTGAAATTCTTCTTATCAGAACTTATGCCTTTCCTGGAAAACTTCTTTCCCTTCCTGAACTTCCTGTATGCAATCTTTGTGATCCCTTTCACCATAAGAGCACACAGCTTCATCATCTCCTCATCAGCATCAGTCTCAGGCAAGCTTTCAGAATCTGAGTCATCATCACTTTCAGAACTTGATGACTCAGTATCAGACTTCGTGAACAGAGCTTACCCTTGTCTTTCCTTGAGGTAGCTGCCTTGGGGGATTCTTCTTCAGCCTTAAGAGCAACTATCCTTGACTTTCCTCCTTTCCTCTTGCTTCTTTGTTCCATCTCAAGTTCATGAGTCTTGAGCATTCCATAAATTTCATCAAGAGGTTGTTTCATCAAGATTGTAATTGTCTCTTATTATTGTTGCCTTCAAATCCCAACATTCAGGAAGAGCTAACAGGAATTTAAGGTTTGAATCTTCAAGATCATACTCCTTATTAACCAGTGACAGATCATTCAAGAGTTTGACAAATCTATCATATAAATCAGTCAATGATTCATTAGCCTTTGAGTCAAAGTGTTCATACTCTTGAGTGAGTATTGTCTTCCTGTTCTTCTTAATTGTATCAGTTCCTTGACACCTTGTTTCCAGAGCATCCCATATCTCCTTAGCAGTCTTGCAGTTAATTACCCTGTTTGACATTACATTATCAATGGCACTATGCAGTAAGTGTCGTACCTTAGCATCCTTAGCAATTGATGTGATATCTTCAGCAGTATAATCACTCTTTTCCTTTGGTACAGTCTTTGCTGCCTCACCTGCAACTGCAACAGCGAGCTTGGTTGGTTTGTAAGGCCCTTCCTTGATTCTATCAAGATATTCTGGATCTGTAGCTTTCAGAAACATGGTCATCCTCACCTTCCATATGGCATATTCAGATGGTCCCAGTATGGGAACTCTGATGGTTTCATACCGACTTTGGATTTGTGTCTTTGGAGGTTCTTCAGTTTTGGTAGGCTTAGTTGGAGTTTCTGTGTCAGACATGATTGTGTTTGGATCTTTAACTGTATGTGTGTTAACAGATAGGCTCTGATACCACTTGTTAGGTCACACACACTTTAGAGGGGGTGAATACAGTGTAAAATACAAACAAATCGAACTTTAATATCTTAAGTAACAGAAAACAAACTTTATTGAAACAATAAACTCTGTTACAGTATGGAACTGTTACCTCTCAGTGATGAACAAATATCACGAGAGCTGCTAGGGTTACAATGAATAATCTTCTCGAATATGATAACACTTATAGTGTAAACCCCATGTCTGTGTTTATATACTACACAGTTACAAGATAATCGCTAATTGATATGGAATATAATTCTGCTTCCTAAAATATATCAATCAGATATCTTTTCTTCCAAGTATTCCATTCTTCACGGAAGTCCTTCTTCATGCATATCTCTTCTTATGTTTATTTCGATCTTCTTTCCTTTAATCAGCTACTATCCTTATCTGATCGTCCTTCAGCACTTAAGTTCTGATATCCAACTTCTGATGATTATCTCCTGATAATATAAGTACTAATATCCTTAAGTCCTGACTTCCAGTATAAGTACTGATTCCCAGTTAAGTACTGATTTGTCCTGTTAAGTAAGATCTGAAAACTAAACATAAATCATATTAGCCCTGACATTATCAAATATATATAACAATGAAATATTACCATTTCCATGCAAGTTAAGAAGATTTTCAAAGATGCTGGAATAAAGTAGTGAAGCAGCATGGAGTTTGACTTGATAGTTCTGTTTTATAATCATGTCTTATTACCATATAAACTTGGTGATATATAAACCAAGTGTAGCTAGTGAAACAAATAACTAAGCAAACACTTTTAGAAGAGAAATAGAAAAAGCTGTAACTGTTAAGAATTTTTCTGTAGTTTGTTTGTTCACTTGTAAAGCAGCTGTGAGACAATTTGTTCTTCACAGAGTTCTTAAATCGATATATATATATATATATATCTGGTGGATACTTTCAAATCCACCAGAAAGTTTTAAAAACTTGTGTTTTTATTACTTTGTGTTTTTTATTTATTTAACTTGTGATTCCGCACCTTGCAAATCAAAAAAATTATATATATATATATAGTTTGAGTTAGAAAATTTTATCGTTCAAGAAAAAGTTTACTAGAATTACATTCAACCCCCCCTCCTTAATTCTTGCTGCATTGTTATGGACTAACACCTTTTTAGTACACGACACGAAAATACATGAACACGAAAGTACACGACCGAGATTTAGTGTCGGTCTTGTGTTTTCCCTTCGAGTACACGAAACGACACGAAATTTAAGACATAAATAAATATTATAATTAAATATTAATATTTATAATGAATATATATAATACATATATGCATATTTATTTTTAAAATAATTATTTAATTTAATAATATGTATATAAATGTGATCTAAATATATATTTTCAATAGATTTCGTAAAAATTTGACCTAAAAACTTATATATATATATATATATATATATTATATATATATTAATATAAATATTCAATTTTACACGAAAAATACGACACGAAACGAAAGTACACGAACCTTAAATATGTCGGTTTTGTGTTTGACCTTCGAGTACACGAAACACGAAAAAATACGACACGAAATTATACGACACGAGTGATTTGCTAGGTCTAGAAGGAGGTAGCAGAAGTTAAGTCACACCATCTCCATCTCCTGGAGTTTTACTACAGATGTTCAACAATAAGAGAGAATGATTTAAGTGAGTAATCACTTTCATTGCTTGAGGGCAGAAATCTTCTCTAAATCATTGAAAAATGACGTCACAAAACACCACAATTTTAACAAAGACATTCATATATAGTTAAATGCATAAAAAGAATTAGTTTAGCTACGTGACAAGTGTAGAATCATCTTTCAGGATTTTTTCAAAGTCCAAAAAATACAAACTCTAGTTTGTGTCCCAAAAAATACAATTTATGTTCCCTTGTTTTCACCGATTGATAGAGGAAGAACTTCATGTGCTTCTGCCTAAGGGGATTTTATTTGTTAACACAACAGTATAAATTATATAAGACGAATTAAAGTGAAATATAGGGGATTTTGAGATTTAAATCATTTCTTATTGGCAATATGTATATCATATTTCGTAAAAATTGTTTTACATTTTTAGTTTTGATTTTTTTTGTAAAAATATGACGTTGCAACCAAATAAAATAAATTACAATGAAATGCAAAATCAAATAAATTAAAAATAACTTCAAATATTTGTAAAAAAAAAGAAATTAAAAATGATACTCCCTCTGTCTTTTTCATTTCTTTACACTTTCCTTTTTTGCATGTCTCATTCATTTCTTTACATTTCAAAACTTACCAAAAATAGTCAATGGGTCCCCTTATTTCCCCACTTTTTCTTCCTTTTCACACTACTTTTACTCCACTATCTCTCTTTTATATATTAAAAATTAATGGATCCCGCCACTTCACACACTTTTCTTTCTTTTTTTCACTAATTTATACATATTTCTTAATCTCCGTGTCCAATCCTTTTAATAACAAATTCAAAAGGACGGAGGGAGTAGTATTTTTAATATTTTTCTAAAAAATATAAAATTTAGAAAAAGAAAGAAGACCAAGATTGGCAAAAAATTTAAAAAATGTTATATATATAAGAAGATATGGATTATATATTCATGAAACGTAGCTTGTCAAACGGGTAATTTGAATACAAATATGTCTGTTTCTGTGTGTGAATATGAAAATTTGTGCCCGTATCCGAATCCAAATCCGAATTTTTTTCAAGTATAGTATCTGAGTTCGGATCCGACGGATACCATTCGAATACGGATAATATTAGTATCCAAACCTAGTTTTCAATCAGAATTTTCATTTTTATATTAAAAATTTCAAAAAATTGTAAAAGTAAAATTAATTTTTAAAATTTGAGTTAAGAGTTACAGAGATTTAAGCCTGGATTTTTAAAAAAAAATAAATAAATGAAATTTATCTTTCCAATATAGTTTTGCTATCTTTAAAAATTAAACTCGAGTGATATTTTTATATGTCTATAATATTTGTATAATTATATTAAAGTTAAATAAATATATATTATATATAACATACACATACATGCACACAACCACACATTATAATGTGAATATAATGAATTTTAGATTATATATAATTTTATATATAATATATAATGAAATGTATATAGACCGCTAGTATACTACTAATGTATATCATACTACACATATCAGAAAATTGGTTTTCATAGTTGCTATCATTTCTTTTTTGTATATGTAAACCGTTAGTAATAGTATGCTACTAATCCATATTATACTATACCAATGGAGTACCCGAGTTAAAAAAAATGAAGGTGTTTCCGAGTTTTTAAACGCAGCAAAAATATGAGATTAGAATTACAAATTTAACAAATTTTCAGTCCAAAAATTAAACGGAAGAACTTTATGTGCTTTTTGGGAAACTGGATTTCATTTAAAATTCTGGATTTCATCAAATAAGCTGTTTGAAAATTTGGATTTGGATTTCATTTGAAATTCAGGACATTCAAATATTAATATAAACATGAGAATTTAAAATGACAACTCAAACTCTGTCATTTGAAATCCCTTTTTGAAATAAAATGTAAATTTACAAACGCCTCATTACGTATTTTGTTGGATTATTAGTCAACACCGTGCAGATATTGGCAATGGTAACTATTTACGAACATGAGAATCAGAGGAAGGCCGGTAAGTTCAATAAAGGGACCATGTGGTAAATGTACTATATACATCATAATGGGTTGTCTCTGACCCACCCCACTCATTCCGTCACATCCACAAACTTTGGTTATAAATAAGTGTAAAATGTGGTTCGAGGTTAATTGATTTCACCTACTTTCACAATATTAGCGCTCACCCCTCGCTAATTCAGTTGAAAGAACAATACAAAGTTTGCTCCACTAGATTACAGTATTGCAACCTTTTTTTACTTTTAATTTGACATCCATTTAAATTTTCGGTAAGAAGTGAAACGGCCTAGATTAAGGCTAACATGGGTAAAATAGAATCAAACACATTTTTTAAAAGACAATCGTGACAAATTTACGGCGGGTACATTTTGCATATGTATTGTAAAATAAAAACGGGGCAATTGACCAAATGAGACTAGTAATGTTGATTATTTATTATTAATATTAACTTAAAATCAGATGCACCCGCAATTTTGTAATATTATAATATTTTATATTTCATTATTTTTAGAATTTTGTTAGAGTAACTTTATTAATAATGAAATAATATAAATATTAATATTGTTGTTGTGAGGATTCAGATCTAAATTTTTTGATAAAATAGCTTACATAGTAATATTTCTAATAATATTATTGGGAGGATTCAAAACTTGAATTTTTGGTAAAAAAGTCTAAACAAGAAATATTATTTAGCATGGATCTAATGTTTCTTATTTATCTGATATATATCTAATAGTTATTATTATTTATATGGTTGAATCAAACTACCAATAATTATAACAGTCAACTAAAATGCTCTATAACTCCAAGAATATGAGCTATAAAAATTATCAATATTTTTTGCTAATAGATGGTAGAGATTGGCAAAATTTAATCATCCATAATAAATTATTTAATTTGTTTGTTAAGGGTTACATTTTACATACTATTATACTATTATTGGAGTGTGTCCGATTATTAAAATTGTGTCACCTAGAATATGATTACTAAGAGGCCTTCCCCGTTGAAAAATACTCTAAATTCTCTAACTCTCTTATTTCTGTATAAGATGTCAATTTATATGATACTAGCTTTATCCCCGTGGGGATATCTTATAAATATTTATATGAATTTTTAATAATGAATTAAATTAATTTTTTTTTTTTTGAAAAATTTAAAAGATGACATCTCTCACTCTATTTAGTTGCTAAAACTTATTTTATTAATATTAAATTTTTTATTTTAGTTTTCGTATTATTTTTGGCTTAAAATTTTATATATTTCTAATTTTAAAATTATTAAATTTATACATATTCACCTATAAATTTATTATAGCATATACAATTAAATTTTTATTTTTGTACTTTACGCTGATTATGTATATAATATAATACAATATTAAGATAATGATAGATTTTATGAGAATTTATAATTATCATAAATAAGTTGATAATATTATTTTTATTAGTATTAATTTGAATTTATTTACTTTACTTGATTTACTCATAAAATTATGTTTTTTGTAATTTTTAATTTATTAAAATTTTATATTTTTGACTATAATTTTCAGATGGTGAATATTGTAAATTTTAATTTACTTTGTCTAATTTTTCATATTAAAAACTTTTTAATAAAAAAATTTTAGGTGAATTTTGGTGTGACTTTTTTATATTAAATTTTTATATTTGTACTTTACGCGAATTATGTGTAGGATATAATACAATATTAAGATAATGATAGAAAATATTAGAATTTATGAATTATCATAAATAAGTTGATAATATTATTTTAATTAGTATTGATTTGGATTTATTTACTTTACTTGCTTTACTCATGAAATTTATATTTTTTGTAATTTTTAATTTACTAAATTTTTATATTGTTGACTCTATAATTTTCAAATGGTGAGTATTGTAAATTTTAATTTAGTTTGTCTACTTTTTTTATTAAAAAAAAATTTAATAAAAAAATTGTGTGTGAATTTTGGTGTGATTTTTTTTTTACAACTTAATATTTATTGGGATTTTTGTATTTTTTTTTGGGTTGATAAGTATTAGGATTTTTTTGCAAATCTAGTACATATATGTTTGTTTTTTGGTGGTGTTTGTTTGTTTCTTTTGTCACTTGATAAGCATTATGAATTTACAATATTGACCTTGACGACCATACCATCTTACCGTATCACGTAAACTCCCTTATTACAATTATATATAGGATATAATGCTACTTATTTCACTGTGTTAATTATATGATTATGTTTGATAATTTTTTGTTCAATCCTTAATAAATAGTCATATTTTGGAGGTTCAAATCTTGTTTCTCAATTAGAGGAGATCGGCTTTGTAATAAATTTTACACCCTAACATTCTTTTTTGACACAAATATTTTTGCATTTGATTGAATTTTCAAGTTTAGTTAATTTTTTACTTTTCATTTTACAAGTCTATTTGACGGCTCCTAAAATTTTTAGCCACAGGTCTACAAGTTCTTAAGACCTACCATGAAAATGTACTTGATAAAGATTTCAGGTAACTATTCCTGCGGATTCAACAAAGAAAATTGAAAATGTTACCAGTATTATGTACTGTAGTAAAATTATTTGAAATTACATGCAGAACCGTGAATAACGAAGTCAGCTGGAATAAGAAACATCCCAACAATTGTATATTAATGCAAGTAAAAGCAGACATTTATTACATGACCAAGCTATAAACAGGCCGACAAAATTAGATGTACGGAAATTAACATTTTAAGCTTGTAGTAGGTAACTACAGCTTACCCAAATTTTCAGGCCCTTTACTTCGCAATGTAAAACTCGCAAAAATAAAAGTAAAAAACATTTTTTAATACAATCTTACTACATTACCACGAACATTGTAATTTTCTAATTGTTCTATACATAGTCATTCACATTTTGCTTCTAAATGCTATGCTAAGAGCGTGACCCGGTTCGACTTATTTTCGGAATAAAATTAGAATCATAATTGTTGACGGAGAAATTTGGTAGAAATAAAATTTGACCTAGTAGCCGGAAACAAGATCTTTAACGGTGATTTTTCGTCAGGAAAACGTGATTAGTGTTTGGTGGTTGTGATTTTTCGAGTTCTTTGACATGTCGAATACCTTCACATCATGTCTTATAAGATTTCGGTCATCAGCTTCATGTATAGCTTAAATATATAATGTAGAGAATAATTAATTAGCTTATAATTTGATGATATATTACTCCCCTAACTCCCATCAGCACGTGCCTTAATTTCTAGGAGTCATATTCTCCGTGATCCTACCTTCTAGGAATCAAAATTGTTAATATATCCTATTTTTTAGGACGGATGATGACAAGTCTTGTAGCTATTACATTCATGTTAATAATCATCATTCATGTCATGTCAATATAGTTCATGTCATATTCCCATCGATCATGTCATGTCTTTATAATTCTCGTCATGTCGATCCTTAATTGTAATCTGTCATTTCAAATGATGAAAATTTTGGTCATAACAATTGCCCCTAATTTTATTGGGAGTGCTAAATACCCAATGAAATTATCTTCATTTCATGTTCATGTGAATTCTGATTTTTGTAACATCATCTTCAAAGGATAATTCGCTCTCAAACATACTTTAGTGGATTTGAGTTCAGATTGTTCCTTGCTCTACCAGGACACCAAACATCGCATCTTGGGTCACTGTTAGGTCGACGTGCAGAAATTTCCACATGTGTTGATTTGGTTGATATGATCTTCCATTCTTTCGTCCTTGAGCTCTAATTGGAGGTAAAACGCGTCCACTTGGCCTTCTGAATAAATTGAATCTCGAAAGGAATTTTTGCTTCCATAAACTCTTGATGGGCACCGTGATAAGTCCATTAAGCATGTCATAGTTGAATCGACAAGACATACTCCTCATGTGAGCAATTAGTTTCCTGAATGCATTCTTAGTGGAAATCATGTGAATCGTTCTGATATAAATTGTTTGTTGAAGATAGGTTGTGGTCTAATTGTTTGGGTTGACCTCCGATGATGTACGATTGTGAAGATGAGCTTAAGTTAATGTACTCGTCATTGCCTCATGTATTTAATTTCTTCAAGATACTTCAACTTCTCGTCATATTCTTCAAATCTTGTTGGAAGCAAGTCATTGTCCTTCAAATATGACAGGTACAGTAATGATATTACAGTAAATAAATTCAACTCAGTTAACATCAATATGAAGCATACTTGATGTGAAAATGTATAAGTCAAAGAAGAAGAAGCTAACCACTGATGTCACTATCGTTGTAACCCAAAGAAATATGTGTACTCGTTCTGAAATGATATTCCGGCACAAAAATTAGGAATCAAAACCCAGATTTGTTTAATTACACTATAAAGATTAATAATGTGACTTACCTGGGAGATGTTTTTCCATTGAATGATGTTGATAGTGACGAAAAGACCCAAAATTTGTCTAAGAAAGGTGATGATGAGAAGTTGTTCTTTCATTGTCAACCCAACTAAGAAGTTTAAAATAGGTCCTTCCACTATGACAACTCAAGCCAAAACGAACATAACATTTCCCTTAAATGGACACAAGGTATAGTGCCGATGATGGGAAGTCATCCTTCGTGTAGTTACTTTAAGACATGTTGTTGCCCCAAGTTGTGGAGAGTCACTCCATGAAGGGCATTGGTTTTGTTCTTGATGATAATGGGCATGATCTTCATGTAAGTTACTTCATGATGTTTATAATGTATTTATTCATGTCATTATCTTGTTTCTCACTATATGACTTTCAATATGGATCTTCATGTCTACGGACTCAAAACACCATACTATCATGTGACACTTATAAGAATGATTTGAAATGGTTTTGATAGCTTGAGACTGAACATGGTAATTGTAATAAGAAGATACATGTAGCATAAGAGTAGGCTTCCAGAAATTTGAAGACTGCAAAATATGTGTAGACGGAGTTTGATGAATTTTCTACTAATGTCCGGTCTTTGGAGCAAAAGATGCATGATGAACTATCAAAGTTGCTACTCCTAAAGCTCGAGAAGAGATGATGTCATGAAGAATATAATTCTTGGCATGACATTGCGAATCTAATAAGAATCGTATTCTGGTGATGCTTTTTTTGTAGATGGCTTGGACGGAGATGAAAATAACCACGAGTCTCCAAATGATGGTGCTCCTGGGAATAAGTGATTCTTTCCTCGTCATTAGTTTCCGTTTCGAACAATGATTGTGTTTTCTACTACGTATTTCAATCATGTATTTTCTTTGACTATTTTGATTGGCAATATTTCCATAGTACGTTGGTCCCTATTTCACTCATAGAGTGGGACACTTTTTTATTTTCCGTTATGAATGATGTTTCTTTCATATTTGTTCGTGATTGCTCTTATTGTAGCAACATTTCACGTCATAACATAATTGTCATGATAGACATGTTAGTTTATCATGTATAAGATCTTCACATGTCACGACACCATCATATTTGTCTAAATATTAAATAGCAAACCATGTTTGTAATTATTTCATCAATTATTGTCTTGTTAAATGGACATGTCAATTAATTTATTAGTATTAATGTAATACTCAGTCCATCGTGAACCCAAAATGAACTAGTGAATTACTTCACATCGTGTTTTGTGTAAATATTTTGTACGTCAATATGTGTAGTGCATGCACTGTGTTAAGGAGTTAAAAGGCATTTCCCTCTTGAAACATACTTATGTGTTATTCATTATCCTTTTATAGATATTGGATACTAAGTACATTATCTATATTGTGTGTAAGGACACGTGATGAAAGGACTTGATCTTTTGTTAAATTTTATTCATTGTAAGATGACAAGTCCTCTTAAGTAATGGAAGTAGATTCAATGCCCCTTTTCCATTGTAAATCTGTTATTTATTTGCATATATGATGTTGATGTTCTAGACTAGATGCAATCATATGTAATTTCAAGAAATGGTTAATATGAGCATGGATAATTAGACGTTTATGATAATAAGAACCAAACAATCATTTGAGCATGATAAAATAAATAACAAACTTAACATATATATGAAGATATTATTGATAAATGTATGACCAATGTATTATAACAAACATGCATAATCAAGCATATAAACATATATTTACTTGTAAGAGGACATCAAATAATATTCGCAAGATCAAATAGAAACACATCGCGTACTTGTTGAAATAAAATCAAAGATGAAAGTAGTTTAATAAGGAATGTATCGTATTACAGTTATTGAAAAGATATTCTCACAAGGACGTTACACATGATACGCCTTCAAATGGATCATATTTCATCTTTCCATAATTTGTTTCCTATCCATTTCTATATGATAGCAAAACTTCTCGTCTAGTTATGTTTTTAATGATATATGGTCCCGTATGTCTACGAGATTTCTAGCACTTCTATTGACAGTATTTGGGAATACCTTTTTAGGATAAGGTAATCTTGTTAGAATTTTCTAACTAGCATATTATCGTTGTAACTTTTTAAATTTGTCGTAGGTACGAGGACTGTCGTACTTTTTCCATGTCGCAGCATTTGTCAATTGATTCCAAGTAGTACACGAGTTCTATTTTACTCTTATGTCCTAGATCAATGGAACATAATATTTAGTTTGTTTTATTCCCAAAAATCGTTGTAGTAATTTCATAGTTGATTTTATTTATATAACACTTGTTTCATTTGTATCGATAGGTTGAATGTCATATTTTAAGTAATATATGACTTGTTGTATTCAAGTTGTCATGTTACTGTCATGTGTTATAACTTTCATGATTTCTTCCAAGGTGTTATCTATTTCAATGGTTGGTTTGGAGACGTCTATGATTGGAGTGTTGAAAATTTTGATATGTTTAAATATTTTTCATATTCCATCTTATGCATCTAACCATATGTCAGACTCTATTGGGACTTGTTGTGCATCAAATGCATGATATCTAACTTGTAAAAATTTGAATTTTTTTGAAATAAGCCATCTACCATCTTTTAATCTTCAGATTTGTTGAAATGAATCAGATTAAGTGAAGGATTCCAATTGCATATTGTCATATTTTAAACTTCTTGTTATTCCCAAGATGATATTTAATGTATTGTACATGGCCTCGTTGTTCATCTCCTTAAAATCATAATTGATAAAGTATGCTCCGGTGTCCCCTTATGGTAATTTTAAGACAAGTCCCAATCATGTAAATTGACATTTGTAGCAGTCATGAATTACTTTATTTTTTCGTTCAGTTGTGTCAAAAGACTTATATTGAAATCAACCATAAAATCATCAGGACTTGCGAGTTCATAGTTGTCAGGTATGCCTTTAATTGTTTGAAAACTTCTACATGTTGCTCCATCGAATGTAATCTTTTTTCTTCCATCGTAGAACAGTCCACACTTATCTAACGACCTTGAAATAAATTATTTACACGCAGTTAGTCCTTATATGAATATTTGAACATCTTTGATTGACGTTGAAGATGTGAGCTCGAGATTCAGTCAAATTTTCGATATGATCAGCCGTGTTCCTATAATTCATGACGTCTTTAACACAAAAAGTCATCGAGATGGTTTGATTTCACTCTTTAGCTCGGATAATATGACCAGGTGAACACGAACATTTCTATTTGGCGTGGATGTAGACTTCCCTTAGTGTGAAGGTGGAGGTAGTCGTTCAGGGGGTGTTATTTCTATCTTGTCATACTTGTCCTCATATCTTGACATGTTCTCTGTCAAGTAGCCTCTCTTGACAAGTACTTCTATTTACATCCTTAATGTTATCTATCCATACATCTTGTGTTCATAGTCTTCAGGAAGGTTAGACTATAGTTCTGATTTTGCGTAGGCTCAAGGGTTGTCACTTTAGTGTGAACTCATACACGTCCATCTCATACTTTCTCAAATATATTTTATTTAACCACTTGATATTATGCAGACAATAATTATGTATAGAGACATCATAAAAAAATTATTATAAAATAAGTAATGTTCACAAACATATTACTCATGAAAAAAATATCACTCGTTGATCATAAAATATGTACATTCGATACGGCATAGAAAAATAACGAAAATAATAATAAAAAATAACATTAAGGATGAAATTTGTTCAGTCATAAATTAATTTGATCTGTCACGCACAAACTAATCTATGTTTGGACATAGAGTATTGATTGATTAACACAATAACATTCAATAGTTATAATGTGATGACAAGAAATTATGAGCGTATGACCTAATCATGACAATATAACAATTACTTGTGAATATAAGGTGAAAATGAAGCATATTAGATACAAGTATTTCTGTAACATTATGTCATGAAAATTTAAGAGCTTAATATATGTTTGTGAAGTTTAAAGGGAAAATGACAAGAATCAACATGGCATCATGATATATGAATAGCATGCATCAATAAAATATCTAAAATATAGTTAACATAAATAAGTTGGTGAATGATATAATGCCAAAAGAAAGTAACAGATTCTATACTTGACACGATCGAAACATGAATCAATGTATCATGGAAAAATGTTAACCAAACATCTAACAAAATTCATCAACAAAGCAACATGATGACATCACAAGCATCAAATGTATTTTATTTTGTTCAAAGTAAAAGATAAAAATTGAAACCAAGTCTGGAAAATTGAAGACAACTAGCATAATATTCTAGTGATTTATTAAAAAATAACTAGGAATAAAAAGAACGACTAGAAGTATGAAAAGAGATTACTTGTAGTATACTTTCCAATGGAGAATAATCCAAGTCTTTGGAACTTATTTACCGTCAAGTATGAAAAACTTGTAGGCCTCTCATCTAATTATATCAACGATCAAAATGATTAAGGCACCATAATTTTCTTGAATGTGTCCAATTTTCTAATCTCTAGGATTTGTCCCATTATACGTCTAATTTAAGCTTTAAACATCTTATTGACTAGACGTTAAAATCTCACACCAAAACTCGTTAAGCCGAATAGCAAAAACAAGTAGTAATAGATGCCCCTATCCGTTATAAAATTTGTCTTCTCCTCATCTGGGGTATGGACTTGATCTCTTTATAACCATTTATGCATCTAGAATTGTCAAAAGTTTGTATCCAGCTGTCGCGTTGACCATCATGTTAAAAGTTTACGCCTATCCGTTATGTCAATCATCTTGTCAGGAGTTCATGTCCAGTTGTCATGCCGACCATCATGTCACAAGTCCATGTCCAACCGTAATGTTGATCGTCATGTCAAAAATTAACATAACATTCCCTCTTTGAGCTACTTTTCTGCTTCTTTGTTGAATAATTCATTTATGTTCAATCCCTATTTGACATGTACGTTATATGGGTTGTCATTCAACTTGTGTGTGATCACATCATGGTTGGTACCATCATGTTGTCATGTTCCCAAGCGAAGGCGTTCTTTATTTTCATACGAAAATCAATCAAGTTGAACTCTATCTTTGGTATCACGTCATGTCTAATAACAACATTCATGTCCCCTGTCATTAAGCTGACATTAACCAAGTTTAATTTAGAATCATTGTGATGATCAGTGGTGTTTTGGCTCTCTTGTCGTCGTGTTATTGGTTTCCTCTCGTGTGAAGGTAGTAGTCGACTTGGGTTGGACCTATCGGGAACGTTTAGATGTGTCAACAACTCATTCCTTGTCATCGTATTAATCTTCATGTCAATATGTAACTATGTCGATAAGATGATGAGGTTGGACACAATCTATATATGTACATCATGTCGGTATATGGACATGTCGTCAAAATCTGTATGTCTTTATACAAAATTGATATTTTCCTCTTATTATTTGTCTCTAGGGTTGCCTCATGCCCATACTCATGAAAGATAATAGCCTCTCGACATGTTTGTTGTCGACTTCCAACTATAATGATAGTAATTTTCGGAATCTTCATGTCCATCTTCTTCAAAGTTTAATTGCACCGTAGCTTTGGCTTGCATGTTGTTCAATATCGTCGTTCACTTTTTGTACTCTTATATTTTTGTATTTTAGGACTCTCGAGGTTGATGATATGAGTTTCCTCCTTATGGTTTTGCTTTTCATCATCGTAGACGTCATCCATGTCTAGTCGTCACGCCATTGCATATGGTCTTCCTTTCCATTTCTGATGATTTAATAAAGCTTAACTTCTTCTTGAGTGTTTCATTTCTGAAAGTAGAGTACTTTGAAACTTCTTAATGGCTGAACCCATGTACCCATTCATATCCACGTTATCATCTTGATTTGTCGTACCTTCATGTTGAGAATCGTCACCCATGTTCAAAATCGTATAGACTCTTAGCTAATTTCCCAGAAACGGTGCCTAACTGTTTTGTAAATTTTTGCAGGTAAAAAGCTAAGTATTATAGATTTAATCATGGTAAAATTGTAAAGAGAAAAATGATCGACATGTGCAAAAAATAAATCGATATGAATAACTTGTGATATGAAAAACCCCCGTGAAAGGGTAATGGGACGATATATGGCCGAAATAATTCCATTATAATGATATTAAGGTGATTACAAGTGATTACACGAAGATACAATAAAAAATTTATAGAAAATATGCTTTCGACGCCAAGTTCTTGTGTATAATGGTAGAGGTTGAGTATAGGTGGTGTCTTATTAGCTTGAGAAGGTGATGTTGGATATTGTGTTGTTCTATAAAATATATGTATTATACTAAATAATATACAAAGTACCATGGTTAGATAAGAAGTGGAGAGATTTATGGTAGAAAATGAAGTTGAAGGCTAGTAGAAGTGTGTATCTCATTGTAAATAATGAACTTATAATGTTTTTCTCCTCTTTCCCATCCATACACGTTTTTGAGTTGTTATACCATGTTCTCTATTTATTCCAATAGTTTAGGGATAAGAAATAATTTCATCCTAGATTTTTGGACCGTTATTTGACTTATTATTCAGGTTGTCATGTTAATGTCGAGTTCCTTGACATGTCGGGTACCTTCACGTCATGTCTTATAAGGTGTCGGTCATCAGTTTTATGTATAGCTTAGATATATAATGTAGAGAATGATTAATTAGCTTGTAATTTGATAATATATTACTCCCCTAACTCACATCAGTACGTGCCTTAATTGTAGGAGTCATATTCTCCATGATCGTACATTTTAAGAATTACATTCAACCCCCCTTCTGTAATTCTTGTTGCATTGTTAGGGACTAATAATTGGTATCAGAGCAAGCTCTTGAAGCACAAAGAGTTTAAAGATCACAACAAAAAGCAAGATGAACAAGCAGGATGTTGAAGTCAAGATTCGTTTTATGGACAAAGATAATTACCATCACTGGAAGGTAAAGATGCATCTGCATTTACTTTCTCAAGTTGAGGTCGATGTGGATTGCATAAAGAGAGGTCCTCATGTACCAATGAGAGCTGTAACTGGAAATGAGCCATCAAATCCCAAGCCAAGGCATGAATGGTCAGATCCTGATATTGAACAAGTCAGGAAAGACAAGAAGGCCATGAATATTTTATTCAATGGAGTTGATGGTGACATGTTTGACAACATCATCAATTTCAAGACAGCCAAGAAGGTTTGGGACACCATTCAAATAATTTGTGATGGCACTGAACAAGTTAGAGAAAACAAGTGCAGTTACTAATTCAGTAATATGAGCATTTCCACTGTGATGAAGGTGAAACTCTCACTGATATCTTTAGTAGATTTCAAAAGCTACTAAATGCTCTGAAGTTGCATGGAAGAGTCTACCAAACCAAAGATTCTAACCTCAAATTCCTGAGATCCCTTCCAAAAGAATGGAGAAAGTGAGAAAGAAAGGAGGGTCCATTGCACTGGTTTCTGAGTTAGAGAAAGAGAAGGAGATGAAGATAGAAGCTGTTGAGTCTACTTCAAAGGTCTGTGAGAACAAGGGCAAGGGGATGGTAGCAGAAAATGAAGATTCTTTGAGCCAAGATGATATGGATGATATTGATGAACATCTTGGATTTTTTCCAGAAGATTTTCCAAGCTCAAGTTCAAGAAGAACTTTGGAGCAGCTAAGCCAAATAGAAACATGGTGGATAAATCAAAATTCAAGTGTTTCAAATGTGGCTTGGCAGGGCACTTTGCCAGTGAGTGTAGAAAGTCATATTCCAGCAAGAAGAAGTTTGAGCCTGTGGATTATAAACAGAAGTATTTCGAGTTGCTCAAACAAAAGGAAAGAGCTTTTATTACACAAGAAAATGACTGGGCAGCAGATGGTCTGGATGAGGATGAAGATGTCAGCTATGTCAATCTAGCCCTAATGGCCAAGTCTGATGAAACAGAGACAAGTTCTTCAAGTAATCAGGTAATCACCACTAACCTTGCACATTTATCTAAAGCTGAGTGTAATAATGCAATAAATGACATGTCTACAGAATTATATCATTGGCGTGTTACACTTAAGTCCCTCACTAAGGAAAATGCTAAAATCAAAGAAAACAATTTGATTTTAAGTGAGAGGAATAATGTGCTAGAGTCTCAGTTTATTGAATTTGAAAAATTAAGAATAGAAGATAAGATTGCTAAGGAGGAATTAACTGAGTCCTTGAAGAAAGAAGAAATTTTGAAGAAGCAGCTTGATCGTGAACAGGAGGTGATTAAGGCATGGAAATCATCTAGAGATGTCCATGCTCAAATCATCAAAGTTTAAGGTATTGAGTCCTTCTGTGATGCAGCCTGGAAAAAGAGTAAAGAGAAGCTGGAATCCAATTTGGTTGAAGGATTGCTAACATATGTAGACTCTACGGATGATGAGAGTCATCCGTCGGATAATAAAAAATGTTATCCGTCGAGTGACATAAATCCTCATTCGTCGGCTATGAGCAAACCTGTGAGTAAAGCCAAACTTGCCAAGTTAACTGAAAAATATGGATCAGTTTCCAAAAACTTTATTTCAGGAGAATCAAGTCAAGTGAAGAAGGAGAAGACAGTGAATGTTGGTCATCTGTCCATCAAGCAGTTGAATGACATACTAGAAAAGATTGAGGTTAAAACAGAGGCTAAAAAAATAATAGAAATGAGAAAGTAGGGATTAACAAATATAACAACTATACACCAGATAAGTATGCTCCCTCTGGTGTCTCTCAAAGAAAGCCCCCTCTGGTGTCTCTCAAAAGATGCCAGTTGTAAAATCCACTAAACACAAAGAGGGGAGTGTGAAGGTGGGAAAGACAGGTGAGGGACAGGGTGAAAATCAAAGAAGCCCTAAGGATAAGGATGGTGAGTATAGTGTACCCAAACCAATCCACACCACAGTTTTCCAACAAATTGTGGTTGTTAATAAGGATAAAAGCTCAATTCTAGTTTCATCCTCCCAAAAGGATGTAACTATTGAAACAAGCTCTCAACTAGGAGCACAGAACAAAAGAGGTAGGGACACAAGTTCACCACAAACCTACACAAGAAAGAAGAAAACTAAAACCCTTGGGGATGCACAGGGTACACATACAGTGCAAACTGGAGCTAAAGATCCTGTCACTGCACCATCCCAAAGTCAAATTGATGTGGTTCCAATAAATGTGGAGTCACAACCAAAATCTGTACAAATTGAAACACCTCAAACACCAAATTCTCCCACACACTCTTTGGATGTTGACATGATTCAAACATCACAACCATATTCTCCATCTTTAACTCTGTTGGAGAAGCCAAAAATCCATGCAAGTGAGCATCATCTTCTAGATGATTTGTTGGCTCACTTGCCATTTCTTTCTGAGACTGTTGAGACATCTGTGCTAAAATTTTCATCAATCTACATAGAGTCCACAATAGTCTCCACTCCAAACTCATTCATTTCTACTCACTCGATGGATATTGTTCATCCGTCGAGTAGTGATTATATCCCGACGGCTGTGCCTAACAGCAGTCATCCGTCGGATAGTCAAATTATTAACCTGATGGATATTCCTCATCCGCCGGGTGTCTCTGCACAACTTCAAAGTTCAACTATAGTTACAAGTGCAGATGACTTAGTAATTATGCAATCACTATTAGGATTGAGGGAAGGTAGTGACTTGAGTTACAGTCTAGGTTGCTCCCAGGAAAAAGGAGAGGAAAAGAGTGATCCAATGCAGTCCATTTCTTCAGGACTGGCAAAAGTGAGTGTGAGGAGTCCCACCTTAGATGGTGAAGGTGAGGGTGTGAGGGTGGGGAGCCAAGGTGAGACCTTGATGCAAAAAAAGAGAGATAATGAGAGAAATGCAGGTACAGGAGATATAAGGGTGGGTGTCATTGCAAGTGAGTTAATGAATGTCCAGGATGCTAACAGGGAGGAACTATTTCAGCAAAGTCAAGTTGTTGTGAATTCCACCTCCTTGGATGCTGAGGCATTTACTCACCATGTTCCAACATACCAACTTCTAGCTGGACAGGGCAATGACAATGCAGAAAGGATGCTAAATTTGGTGCACACCACACAGTCCATGTAGAGAGCTAAGGATGCTATCACAGCTTTGCCTTCAACAGCTGGTGATGTTGATTATGAGACTGGTGGTTCAGAAGAATTCTTTGAAGGTAAGGGTGGAGATAGTGAAGAAGAGCCATTGGAAATAGGGGGAGAAGTAAGCCCTAGTTCCAGATCAGGTATGCCATCTTGGGCATTTTTAAAGCAGTGTGATGAACACTATTTCAAGACAACCCTTATTCAACTTATACATGAGACACATTCTGCTCTTCAAACCACAACAAATGCTAGCACCAAGAAGCTCCTTAAAGCACACATTGCTTCTCTGCAACTACAACAAATCCAAGGTCTTCAACATACTCAGGATGTCACCGCTATCAAAGGTGATGTTGATCAAATGAAAAGGGATATTTCTGAAAGGTTGGACTCTAAACTTCTAGAAGCTACAATGCTTGACATCAAGAGACAACTCAGGAAGAATTCTGATCTTGCCACAAATATAGATGCCTTGGATACAAGAATGACAGCAATGGAAGCCTCTCTAACAATAATTCATCTCCACCAAGCACAACAAATAGACTTGCTTAAGAAACTGGTGGCTGCACAGAACTCATCCTCTACTCAACTTGCTGATCATAAAAAGGGGGAGAAAGAGAGTTCTAGGAGTGAAGGGGAGCAAAAAGTGCTTAGTATTCAAGTGAGTAAAGCAATTGTGCCAACAATTGCTTTCACAAAGCCACCAGCTAAAGATAACATTGATCTGATAAATGAAGCAGCAGCCACTTTGAGAGCAGCTGAAAAGAAGCAGTTTAGTCCAATCAACTGGGAGAAAATTGATGAGGATATTCAAAAGAAATTTGTTCTAGCAAAGAAGCCAGAAAAATCAGTCATTCATCACTCTCAAGTCAGGAAAAATTCTGTGAATGATATGAGCATGAACTATCTGGAGAGAGGCCAGACATCCTGCATCAAATCCCCAAAGGCAGATCTAATCATGAAGCCAAAGGTGAACCACCCAAAATCTTCACTAAAGAACCCTTTGGACATAGTGTATGAGACACCAAAGCCTGATGAGAAGAAGCTGTTGGCCAGGTCTATAGTATTCTACAAAGATCCTGCAGATTCAATTCTAAAAAGGAGAATTGCCAAGATTTTCAGAAATGGTAAGGAAATTTGTGTGGTGGCTGGATACCCTCAATTTGTTGAAGCAAAAAGGGAAGAAAAGACAAGATTGAAGTAAGAAAAGAAGCAAGCTGCTCTAGATGCTAAAAAGCTCAAACAAAAGAAGGAGCAAGCTGCTATCTTGGCCAAGTTGCAAGCTGTGAAACCCACATAATAAATTTATGCACAACCATCTGTAATTGCTAAATCTCAAGATCAAGTAGTGCAAGATGAACCTCCACAGACAAAGAAACCAAGGTACAAGCAAAGAATCAAGAGAAAATTGGATTTCAGTGATGAGGAGATGGAAGAATACTTTCCCAAAGAGTCTACTTCTACAACAACTCAGACATCCATGCCCTCTGTGGCACATGAAGAATTCAAGATAGATCCATCCAACAATTTCCATGGTGAACCTATCATTCCAAAGGATGAGCCAATAGACTGGGATAGTCTACCAATTCCTGAACTCAATCTACCTCATTTCATGAAGCCAAAGAAAACAAAGACCAGAGCAGTCAAGAAAGTGAAGCCCTCAACTCTCAGATCCAAGTCCCTAACCAAAGCTCAAACCAAGGTCAACAAGGGAGATATTATGTACATCTGTGACATCAAGGAATTCAATGATATAAACCTCTATCTAGATGAACTGGAAGAAGTTAGAGGGATTGATGCTTATAGGAATCTACCTAAAATGTTAGTATTCAAGTACAAGGGAGGAAAAGAGATAACATGGCCACTTCACAGGATTCTTCAAGAGAGCCAATCTGTACTGATAAAAGTTTATTCATCCTTCATAAAGAACTTTGGATTCAATGTGACAGCTAGAAGATTAGTTCTAAAGAAGATTGAAGAACTAAGGAGTATTAGAGTCAAAGATGCACTCCCAGAGACTTTAACTATTCCTTACACAAGGAGTAGAGTGCATCTAAGGCCCTACTGGCTGATGGAATTCATGGATGATAAGGGAGTTAGAAGATTCTTCAGATTGGAGGACCAGTTGAGCATCTCTAGCAATGAGACTCTTCTGGAAATGCAAGGAATGCTAGATCTCTCAGAATCTGATGAACTTGAATTCCACAGACAGCTCCAAAATCAGATAGAAGAAAACAACAGGAGGCTTGGGAAGAAATCCAGACAATCAAAGAAATAGATCAATTTGCTCAGACTAGAGGAGCACCTTGAAAATGATTGTGAGCAAATCTTCGTACACTTTGTCTTTTAAATTTTTCAGTAAATAATGCAGCACTTTTTAGTTTTATCTACTACCTTTTAAATCTGTACTTTTAGGGTGTTTTGTTATCATCAAGTTTCTCTTAATTTATGGCTACAATTCTAGTAGGCATAAATTGGGAGTAGGCATAAATTGGGGGAGATTGTTGGGAATATGTTGTGAACTTGATTAAAACATTAACAAAACACCTTAGTAGATTTAATTTAGTGAAAAATGTAGCACTCGACGGATGATCAAATATAGTCCCGACGGATGACTCAATATAGTCCCGATGGATGATTATTTGACATCCATCGAGTGAGTAGCTTATGTAACAATAAGTATTGTAATACATTTCTGTGAACAACTTTGTATAGATCATGTAGTAGCATATTAGTCATGTTGACTATTATTAGATATGCAGAATAGGCTGATTAATTGTAAATATGAGATGTCTTGTAATTCTGCATAAATGAAATGAAGTCAAGTGTTAAATAGCTACCCGAAGGATGAACAACAAAGCTACCCGACGGATGATCAACAAAGCTACCCGACGGATGACAAGCATGTACCCGACGGATGATCAATTCAAATATCTGTTGACAGTGACAAGACAGTCACATGCGTTGGGTGTTTACAAAAGGAATGTGGGAGCCTGTTTAACAGGAAATGAAGAACAATGAATGTTAGGTCACACACACTGTAGAGGGGGTGAATACAGTGTAAAATACAATCAACTCGAACTTTAATATCTTAAATAATAGAAAACAAACTTTATTGAAACAATAAACTCTGTTACAGTATGGAACTGTTACCTCTCAGTGATGAACAAATATCACGAGAGCTGCTAGGGTTAAAATGAATAATCTTCTCGAATATGATAACACTTATAGTGTAAACCCTATGTCTGTGTTGATATACTACACAGTTACAAGATAATCTCTAATTGATATGGAATATAATTCTGCTTCCTAAAATATATCAATCATATATCTTTTCTTCCAAGTATTCCATTCTTCACGGAAGTCCTTCTTCATGCATATCTCTTCTTATGTTTATCTCGATCTTCTTTCCTTTAATCAGCTACTATCCTTATTTGATCGTCCTTCAGCACTTAAGTTCTGATATCCAGCTTCTGATGATTATCTCCTGATAATATAAGTACTGATATCCTTAAGTCCTGACTTCCAGTATAAGTACTGATTCCCAGTTAAGTACTGATTTGTCCTGTTAAGTAAGATCTGAAAACTAAACATAAATCATATTAGCCATGACATTATCAAATATATCTAACAATCTCCCCCAACTTGTAAATTAGCATAATATACAAGTTTAACAGATATTTGATGATGTCAAAAACATTAAGTACAAATGCATGAGAATTAGACTAGATAACTACAACTTACAGTCCTTAAAGATTTACCAATATTTAACTTCTGATAACAACTTCAGTCTGTACAAATATCAGAATTTAAGCAGTTGTAGATCTTGACTTGGCTTCATCTTCTGATCTCTCTGATGTCAGGAGTTGTTCTGAGATAGTTCTTCAACAAACATCTCTCAGCATATCTAAGTTCATCAATCATCCTCCTTTTAGCATCTTTAAGCTCTGCAGTATCTTCACCAATTTGAAAGATTGCAGCCCTGAGATCATTAATCTTTGCTTTTCTTATATCCTGATCCAGTCTGATCAAATAAGCTTTATCAGACTCAAGATTGAATTCCACAGCCCTGTAACCTAGAAAGGTAGTTATAATTTTAGCAGTGTTGGGCTTCATTTCAACTATATCATCCTTGTGATCTCTGTACTTTGGAACATATGTGCTGTCAGACTTAACAGAATAAAGCCTTTTCTGTCTCTGAATCTGATCCTTCAAATAGTTTGTAGCACTTCCTGTCAATCTGTCATCCACTTGAAGTAAGAATAGTACATGCTCCAGTTCTTCAAAATACTTCAATGGAATGGCATTTTGCCTTATATGATAAACCCTACCATCTGTCATGAAGTACAACAAGATGTGTTCTTTCAAGTAGGTATGGTAAACCATTTGTACAGATTCTAGTTGATTCAATCTCTCAGGAGTTGCTCCAATACCTGGTTCACTCAAGGAAGTTGGATCATTGGTAGTGTTCTGTATTCTTCTTTCATCAGCACTTCCCAATCCATTTTTATCTCTTGCTTCCTTTCCAGTAACTACTCTTGCTTCAAAACCACTTGCAGCAGTCTTCAAAGGTTGAATCTGTTTTGCTTTAGTGAATCCTGGTAGGAGTGTCTTTGGTCTAACTTCTGATATCAAGTTAACTTGAGCTGTGTCAGAGGTTACTTGCTTCTTTGAAATATCAGAACTTACTTTATCTTGACTCTGAACAACTTGAGCCATGTCAGAGGTTGTTTTAAGAACTTTTCTTGAAGTCAGAGCAAGATCATCCTTTTCATCAGTAATTTCTTCATCCTCAGGAGGCACATAAACCTTGATAGGTTCACCAACCTTTTCTTTACCCTTGGATCTTGGATCTATCTGCGGTTGTGATTTAGCCAATGTTGCTTCAGCATTTGTCCTTTCTTTTATCACAATGCCTTTGAGTTTTGGAAGTGGCTTTTTACCAGAAGCTTCAGATTTAGATGTGACTTTCTCTGATTTAAGTCTGGCTTCTGAAAGGAATATGTCCTAAGTCCAATCATGTATGAGGATTTAGGAATAACTTTTATGTAATCTGTTTTGATTTCATTGATATTAATAAAAGACTTGTTTTGTTTTTATTACGGGCTTTATCTATTTAAGTGTTTAAATAAGATATACCATAGTTTAGAGTAAAGCTTTTTATGGATTATGATGAGATCATAATAGTGAGACCTAAAAAGATGATAACTCTAAACTTAAATAGTTCCTGGTCATAGGATTACTAACTGGTAATTAATAATCCGCAAAGATCGGTACATACTATGCTTGCTTCATTATGAAGGATGTCTGTTCTCATAGACATTTGTGTGGTGACACTATAGCTAGTATGTAGGTGCTTATTATGGAATAAGTTCATTGAACATGACTCGCACAGCTGAACAACTGATGGAGTTCACTCACGTGTCAGCAGTTGTTCACATAGTGATAGTTGTACAAGTATCCTTAGACTTGAGGTCATCATAGTCATCTTGTGTACACTGAACTATGCTTTGGTTTAGTTCTTAGTCTCCAGGGACAATTATTAGGGCTCTACTGGGTATAGGAATTTGTACACGAAGATAGTGTATGATCAATATAGGATCTACCCCTTCCAGTGAAGGAAGCGAATGTTCAAGGCTGATCCACTTATGCTAGTTCAGGAATCTCTGGCCAGAGTGAATGAAATTAGAAAGGAGTTTCTAATTTGCATAGAACTAAGCATAGTAAATGGTAAGCAAGTGATTAAATTAGATAGGCTTGACACGAGATCCATGCCTTGTATTTAATCGGGACATTGTAGGGTAGAAGGAGTTTATTGTACGGTAACTATTCACTGACAGGTTCTTGGTATTCTAAGCAGTGAATTCATATTATCCGGATAGTCGCGATATGTTGAGAAGCATCACTCACGATGTAGAATAAATGTGATTAATTAATTAATCATATTTAATAAATTAGAGAATTTATATAAATAATGATAAAATAGTTTTATTATTATTTATTTCTACTACCGGCTTAATATTGAACCTACAGGGTCACACCATAAAAGAGAATGATTTTATGGTGGAGGAATTAATTAATAATGGCTAATAATTATTTATTTGTGAAATAAATAATTAATTGGCAAATTTAATAATTGATTAAATGAGATTTAATTGATTATAAATTAATTAAGAAAAGTTCTTAATATTATTAATTTAAGGATTTAATTTTTGGAAATTAAATCAAGAGAGAGAATTATTTCTAAAGTGTTTAGAAAAAGGATTAATAATTAAAAGGTGTTTTAATTATTAATGAGAATAATAAATGGGATAATAATAATATTTATGGGAAAATTTCAGCTGAAAATTTTGCCTATAAATATACTATTATAGACCCTATTTTTATTCCAACCCCAGAACCCCAAAACCCAAAAAGTTTGGAAAACCCAATTCTCTCCACCTCCTTCCTCCTCCTTAACATCGTTTTCTTGGTGGATACTGGTGGAGTGCTTCACACTTGAGGAGCAACTGCTAAGGATCTCTGATCGTTGTCTCCGAATTATTTTAAAGGTTAGATTCGATCCTTCGAATTTTTATTCACGATTTATATGCTTTTATTTGGATTTTGTATGTGTAAAAGTGTTTTGCCATGCCCCCGCTGCGTTTAAAATCCAACAATGGTATCAGAGCTTAGGTTGTATGCATATAGATCTGTGGTAAAAATTTCAGAATTTTATGTGCTTGTATGAATTAATTATGATTTTTACAAATTATATCATGGATTAATTTTGTCTGATGAGAAATCATTTCTCAGAATAATTTTGAATATTGATCTGGGTTCTACAAGTGTTGTAGATCGTCTGGGTATTTTTTTCATAATTTTATGATGTATAGATTTTTTATTATGAATTTTTGAAGTTCTTGCAATTAAAATTCGTAATTAAATAATCATAAATGTATATATTTAAATTGTAAGTATATATATAAGTGCTTCTGTTGGCTGTCTGTTTGCTGCTGTACGGGGAAGGAGAAGACACAGAACAGGTACGGCTGTCAGAACTATCACGCACGGAATTCCATGACGGCTGCTGAAGAAAAACAAAATAAAAATAAAAATAGGGGTGTCACGCATTCCGGGAATGCGTTACACACCTGTGGCGCATTCACGGAATGCGTTACACCTTTTAATTGGTTAAAAGGGTTGTAACGCATCACCGGAATGCGTTACAGGGCTTGTAACGCGTTCCTGTAATGCGTTACAGCCCGACTATTTACATTAAAATTGATTTTCTGGGAGTTTCGTAACCCCGTTTTGGGCGTGCAATATACAATTGGATTCGTTTTTCCGAGACGGATCTAATGGAGTGATCAATTTTAGTTTATATAAAAGTTTTGAACTGTTTATATTTCCGAAAGTGTTTTAAAGCTGTTTTTAATTGCTTTTAAATGCTTCATGTGATACATAGAGATGTATAATTCTTAGACTAATGTGCTAGATGATATAACATGCCTACCTTGATGTTTATTCATGTTTATATATGTGATATATGCTTAGTTTATCATGCGATGATAGATTTAGGTGAACTTAAATGAACATAAGGCGTTTGTTAGACAACCTAGTATAGTGAAATTGTTTCATAACCTTAATAACAATATTATGAATACAATCATGAGATTCTTGTGTTTGTGAAACACATAATTGAATATGAATTTTCGATATGAGAGAAAGGATGATTCTGTCAACAACAGATTTCTATCTGTAAGAAAGGGTTATTAAGTGACGTCTCTTGACAATGCTCCACCCGATCTGGGTATCATCTGATTATTGATTATTGATTTGAAATATTTAATTTAAAAGGAAGAATCTCTTTATAATATGATTATGATTGTAACGTAATATAATCCCTCTAAAATTAAATAATATCAAGTAGTAATTGGCCAATGACACAACGGGCTTGTGTCGGTCATAGCCTTCCAACATGATAGAAAAGTAGTTCTTATTTTTGAATTATTGTCATTTCGTGCCACAGCCGAGGGCTTTGATTTCGAAATAAGAAATACTTGTCTATTACATAGAGATGTGTACATTGAATAAGAATCTAAAGGTCGTTACGTGCCACAGCCGTGGGCCTTTGGGGACTGATTCAATTGTACGGAATGTTGGGTTAGACTTGACTTAGAATATTGAGTTTGTCGTGCCACAACCGTGACTCAATTATTCAAGAGGCTAAAGTTTGATTAGGGAATAACATTAGATGTAATTGACAAGAGTTGTCTGCCTATTGAACATTACATGGTGTTTCGTGCCACAGCCGGGGTTGTGTAATGGAATGTAGGATCCCTATTCCCACTAGCATTATGAATGCTTAATTTTTCACGTAGGGGGTTGAATAAATTAGAAAAACTAGTGGGAGCCACTTATGAATAAAGACCCGATTCATATAGTGTTTTTGAAATGAAATCGAATATTTGCTAAGTGTTGTTATGTGTTTATCATTTACAGATTTACTTTGTACGTCATGTCTTCTGCACTATCACTCAGGAGCATACTAGATGCTCACAAATTGACTGGTCCTAATTATGCTGACTGGCTTCGAAACTTGAGAATTGTTCTCAGGATTGAGAAGCTGGAATACGTGATTGACTCACCTAAGCCTACTGAACCTGCTAGTGATGCACATAATGATGAACATGTTGTGTATCGTAAGTGGATAGATGATGCAAATGTTGCTCAATGCATCATGCTAGCTTCCATGAACATTGAGCTACAGAAGCAACATGAGCATATGGATGCTCACACTATCCTAATGCATCTACAAGAGTTGTATGATATGGCAGGGAGGACAGCTCGATATGAGATATCGAAGGAGCTGTTCGGTTGTAGGATGTCTGAGGGATCATCTGTGAATGACCATGTACTTAAGATGATCAATTTGATTGAACGTCTTGGACAACTTGGTTTTGCCATGGATGGGGAGCTGAGCCAAGACTTGGTCTTGCAATCGCTTCCGAGTTCGTTCTCGCAGTTTGTTGTGAACTTTCACATGAATAAGTTGGATGTCAGCCTGCCTGAACTCCACAATATGTGAAGACTGCGGAATCGAATTTTCCCCCTAAGAAGAGTTCTGTTCTTCTAATTGGTGAAGGTTCCAATCCTAAGAAATGGAAGAGGAACCCTTCCAAGAAGAAGAAAGTAGGTGAGAAAATGCCGGTTCCACCAAAAGCTGAAGACCCCAAGAGCAAAGTTGTTTGCTTTCACTGTAACAAGGTGGGGCACTGGAAGAGGAACTGCAAGGTTTACCATGCAGAATTGAAGAAGAAGAAGGGTAGTGAGACTACCGCTTCTGATTCAGGTATGTTCATGATAGAAGTGAATATGTCATTAAATTAAATTTCTACTTGGATATTAGATACCGCCTGTGGTTCTCAAATCTGCAATTTGTTGCAGGGACCAAGGAGAAGTAGGACTCTTGAGGAAGAGGAGGTGATTCTACTGATGTGAAATGGAGCAAGAGTTGCTGCTGAAGATGTAGAATCATTTCATTTACATATGCCTACGGGCAAGACTATTGTTTTAAATAATTGTTATTTTGTTCCCTCGAATGTGAGGAATATTATTCCCATGTTAGACTTGGCTGAATTTTCATTTAATTATTGAGAATAATGAATGTTCTATTCTTAGAGATAATATTCTTTATAAACGTGGTACTTTAAATAATGGTCTGTATAAATGTGACATAATTTACTTCAGATTGAACAAACTAATAAAAGAAAAGGGATGATGAAAATCTCACTTTATTGTGGCACTGCAGTCTCCATTTAGTGGACATGGAGAGAGGGCTGCAGATTTGCTAGGATTGATACACACAAATGTATGTGAACTAATGTCTACGCAAGCCATGGGTGGATTTTCATACTTCATTACTTTCATGGATAATAGATCTAGATTCGGATATGTGTTTGATGAAACACAAGTCTGAAGCCTTTGAAAAGTTCAAAGAGTATAAGTATGAAGTGGAGAAACAAACCAAACATAGTATTATAACTCTTCGATTAGATCGAGGTGGTGAATACTTTAATGGAGTGTTTCTAGATTATCTCAAAGTAAATGGAATAGTCTCCCAGTGGACTCCTCCAGATTGGTATCTGAAAGGAGAAATCGAACTCTGTTAGACATGGTTCGGTCCATGATGAGCTATGCAAATCTTCCAGTATTCCTATGGGGTTATGCATTGGAAACCTCAGCATATTCACTGAATATGGTGCCTTCCAAAATCTGTTCCTCAAACTTCGTATGAGATATGGAAAGAAAGGAAACCGAGTCTTAAACACGTTAAGATTTGGGGATGTCCAGCTTATGTCAAGTAAGTTGACCCAGATAAGCTGGAATATCGATCCGTAAAATGTAGTTTTGTGGGATATCCTAAAGAGACTTTAGGGTATTACTTTTACACCGATCATCGGGTGTTTGTCTCCAGACATGCTACCTTCTTGGAAAAGGAGTTTATCCTTGAAGGAAACAGTGGGAGCAAAATTGAACTTGATGAAGTTCAAGAAGCACAAACTACTACGGTTCAAGTGGAAACACCTGTTCTGACTGAACAACCTTTTGTGGAACAGCCCATTCATAGATCAGGGAGAGTGTCTCGCCAACCTGAGAGGTAATATGGCCTTGTCATTAAGAATGACAATGAGTTGTCGATCATTGATGATGACGACCCTGTGACCTATAATGAGGCTATGAGTAGTGTTGACTCAGAGAAATGGCATAGTGCCATGAAATCCAGAATGGAATCTATGTATACAGTATACAAAAGATAGATTATAGCAGATGGCCAGGTGGAGACCTGTAAGGCCAGGCTTGTGGCAAAAGGATTCAAACAAAGGCAATGGATTGACTTTGATGAAACCTTTTACCTGTAGCCCTGTTAAAATCAGTTCGAATTTTGCTTGCGATTGCTGCTTACTATGACTATGAGATCTGGCAATTAGCCAGATGGTTTTCTTTCCAAGAGAAATAAAAACCTAGTGTGTAAGCTGCTGCGAGCCATATGTGGTTTAAAGCAGGCCTCTCGAAAGATGGAACATTCGTTTTGATGAGACAATCAAAGAGTTTGATTTTATCAAAAACGTAGATGAACCATGCGTCTACAAAAGGGTCAGTGGGAGCGCGGTAACATTTCTTTTATTGTATTGAATTAGAGTTGACACACATAACAACATAGCAGACCCACTCACAAAGCTACTTTTTGAAAGTCACTTTGATCGTCATAAAGATGAGATGGGTATTAGATACCAGAGTGATTGGCTTTAGTACAAGTGGGAGATTGAAAGGAATATGTCCTAAGTCCAATCATGTATGAGGATTTAGGAATAACTTTTATGTAATCTGTTTTGATTTCATTGATATTAATAAAAGACTTGTTTTGTTTTTATTACGGGCTTTATCTATTTAAGTGTTTAAATAAGATATACCATAGTTTAGAGTAAAGCTTTTTATGGATTATGATGAGATCATAATAGTGAGACCTAAAAAGATGATAACTCTAAATTTAAATAGTTCCTGGTCATAGGATTACTAACTGGTAATTAATAATCCGCAAAGATCGGTACATACTATGCTTGCTTCATTATGAAGGATGTCTGTTCTCATAGACATTTGTGTGGTGACACTATAGCTAGTATGTAGGTGCTTATTATGGAATAAGTTCACTGAACATGACTCGCACAGCTGAACAACTGATGGAGTTCACTCACGTGTCAGCAGTTGTTCACATAGTGATAGTTGTACAAGTATCCTTAGACTTGAGGTCATCATAGTTATCTTGTGTACACTGAACTATGCTTTGGTTTAGTTCTTAGTCTCCAGGGACAATTATTAGGGCTCTACTGGGTATAGGAATTTGTACACGAAGATAGTGTATGATCAATATAGGATCTACCCCTTCCAGTGAAGGAAGCGAATGTTCAAGGCTGATCCACTTATGTTAGTTCAGGAATCTCTGGCCAGAGTGAATGAAATTAGAAAGGAGTTTCTAATTTGCATAGAACTAAGCATAGTAAATGGTAAGCAAGTGATTAAATTAGATAGGCTTGACACGAGATCCATGCCTTGTATTTAATCGGGACATTGTAGGGTAGAAGGAGTTTATTGTACGGTAACTATTCACTGACAGGTTCTTGGTATTCTAAGCAGTGAATTCATATTATCCGGATAGTCGCGATATGTTGAGAAGCATCACTCACGATGTAGAATAAATGTGATTAATTAATTAATCATATTTAATAAATTAGAGAATTTATATAAATAATGATAAAATAGTTTTATTATTATTTATTTCTACTACCGGCTTAATATTGAACCTACAGGGTCACACCATAAAAGAGAATGATTTTATGGTGGAGGAATTAATTAATAATGGCTAATAATATTATTAATTAAAGGATTTAATTTTTGGAAATTAAATCAAGAGAGAGAATTATTTCTAAAGTGTTTAAAAAGGGATTAATAATTAAAAGGTGTTTTAATTATTAATGAGAATAATAAATGGGATAATAATAATAATATTTATGGGAAAATTTCAGCTGAAAATTTTGCCTATAAATATACTATTATAGACCCTATTTTTATTCCAACCCCAGAACCCCAAAACCCAAAAAGTTTGGAAAACCCAATTCTCTCCACCTCCTTCCTCCTCCTTAACATCGTTTTCTTGGTGGATACCGGTGGAGTGCTTCACACTTGAGGAGCAACTGCTAAGGATCTCTGATCGTTGTCTCCGAATTATTTTAAAGGTTAGATTCGATCCCTCGAATTTTTATTTACGATTTATATGCTTTTATTTGGATTTTGTATGTGTAAAAGTGTTTTGCCATGCCCCCGCTGAGTTTAAAATCCAACAGCTTCTTCTTCCATTAAACTCTCCAAGTCCATTCCTGGATTTTCCTGAAGAAATAACTGTCTTGACATTTCTTCATCAAGATCTAAAAGTTCATCAGAACTTATTCTTTTACCAGTAGCAGAACTAATTCTTTTCCCAGTATCAGAACTTGTCCTGTGACTTGTGATTTCACCTTTTCTTGATGTGAAACCTCTACCTTGACTATGACCTCTACCCATTCCAGAGCTTCCTTGATCATCCTTTTCATTATCCTTCCCTTTCAGTGTCTTGTCAGTCTTGCATTTGGGCTTAATTACTTTCTCCCCCTTTTTGGCATCAGCAGGTAGTAGAAGAGAGACAAGCAATTCCACTGAGGTTTGGATTTCATTAAGTTGTGATTGCTGAGAAGCTTGATTTTTCAGAATATCATCAATCTGAGCTTGTTGATTATCTTGAGTCTTCTCAATATAAGCAATCCTGTCAAAGGTAGGTTGGAAGAACTTTTTCTTATCAATCTTTTGAACTTGTTCCTGTTTGATAAATTCTTCCTGAATCTTGTGTAGCTCTGCATGAGTAGTTGAATGAAGACCTTGTAGATGTTTAGTACTCAATGCAGTGACTCTAAGCTGGGTTTTGAAATCATCAGAATTTAACATTTCATCAGCTTTAATCAAGTGCTCAGCAAGATGCTTTTCAGTTGGAACACAGGAAACTGAGTTCCATTCCTTAGTCCACTCCTGTCCTGCAGGAGTTTCACTCCAAGGCACTGGTGCTTTTCTGGTAACAAACTTCTTAACAAGTTCAGACTTAAGAGTAGTTTGTTGAGGAGTATCACCTGAAGAACCTGCTGCATCAGCATATGCATTTGGAGCAGTATCACCAGTATCTCCAGCATTTGCAGCATCAGAACTTACAGAATCAGTATCTTCGGATAAAACAACAGTGTGAGTAGCAATGGAGGCTTCAACATCCTCTAATTGCTGATCTGGTTCAAAGTTCTGATCAACAACCATATCCTGATCCTCACCTATATTCTGATCATCAGCATTTAGATGCAGAGAAGGTGTAGTAGATAACTCTGGAGTTTGAACAGCATCAGTAACAGGTGTTGTTGATGGATTATTTGTTGTTGGAGCTTCTAACAGACTTACTTCAGGCACAACCAAGTTTTGAACATCAATAGCAGCACTTGTGCCTGGATCAATAGGAGATACAGATGGTGTGTTGGCCTTTTCAGAGACAGCTTCCTGAGATGGAGTTGATGGAGAAGAAGTGACTTTAGCAAATTCCTTTTCTTGTGAGATCAGAGATTCCTGATCCCCTTCCTTAGCTGCTTCCTCTTCATCATCTGAAACTGGCCTATTTGCCCTCTGTTTCTTGTATCTCTTTGTAGATTTGGATTCCTTGGGAGTTTCAGGAACTGTCATTCTTCTAAGCCTCTTGAGAAGCCTAGATCCCCCAATTCCAGAATCCTTCTGAGAAGTCTCTTTCTCAGCTTCATCAATAACAGGTTCTGAAGAAAGAACCTGTTCCTCAGTATCAGATTCATCTCTCAAGGCAATCCTCCTTCTCTTTTGAGGTGTTTGAGGAACAGTCTTTGTCCTCTTAGGTTTGGAAGATGAAGGCTTCACAGTAGGTACTGAGGTTGAGGGTTGAACTGTCTGTGAAGTGGAGAGATAGGATTTGATATATTGCCTGAGGGTTGGTTGAGTAGAATGGGTGGTAGGTGCTGATGGTTGTTGTGGTGTTTGGGAGGTTGTTGTTGGTTGGACATCAGAATAAACAGATCTATAGGTATCAGGATCAGCATTTACTAAGATCTATTTTACAGATTGAGAAATCTGTAAAGGTCTAACCACTGATTTCTTAGTGTCAGCATTTATCAGGTCATTAAAGTAACGTTTTGCAACCTTAAAAGGTGGAGTTGAGGAACTGACTAATTGAGGTTCATCAGTACAAAAAGTATATATAAGTTAACAGAATATAGCAAAGTACACAACATTCCTATCCTCTGTCATTCTATCCCCAATAAAACCAATTATAGCAGTTGCAAAATCAAAATGAGTTTGGTTTATAATAGCATACCCGATGTGCTGACTCATTATAGGAAGAGCATCAAAATTTGAACACTTGTTCCCAAAAGCTTTAGTGATGCAGTCGAAGAAGAAGCTCCATTCTCTTCTGATATGAGCCCATTTCAACTGCCCAAGCTTTGTCAAACTCTGTTCATATCCCAAACTGGCCATTAACTCCTGAAGAGCTGATTCCTCTGGAATTGAAAAAGTACATCCTTCTGAGAGATGTAGAGCCTTGCGTATTGTACCAGGAGTGACGGCATAAGAAGAATCACCCACTTCGAAAACAATACTAGGAGTACCATGTGTACCACCATTATCAAAGTGCCCAGTCCGCCAAAACGGCAGAACTTGTTGGCTTGAAAAGACTGAAGGCTGGGTCAATGCATACCCAATTTCACTATGTACAAGAAGATCTTGCACAAAATGCAGTTCAGATGGAGCTTCAGCATGATCAAGAATTGCAGCATAGTTATTTGGAACAAACTTAGCTCCATCAATGATTAAATCCTTAGGTGCCATGTGAAAAATTTAGATTTAAGAGTGCCTGTTAAGTGTTTGATAAAATGTCTGTATGAAAAACCAACGTTAGAAGAAGAAAGAGAGTAAAAACAAGTAGAGAGAAAAAGTATGAAGGGAAATAAAAGATTAAAAAATCCTCTCTCTCTCTTACTTATACTCTGAGAAAAAAAAATGTTACCATTGGACACCTGTCAGACATGCAGTAATAACGGATAGTTAGTGGGCTCGAGAAAACAGTAATCATTACTTACCCACTTGCAGTTTTTCAAGGAAAAACCGTTCCACTTACCCAGTTATTCCATTAATGACGGTGAAACAGTTTTAATTCAAAATTGAAATCGTTCCCACTTATTCAAATTATTTTTCACTACAACATTAATATTCTGAAAATAAATCAAGTGAAAATGACCAAGATAAATCAGATGAGTAAGTACTGATAAAGGAAAATCAGAACTTAAATTAACACAGTATTTATATGGTCATCAGAATATGAATATGTAACAGGATTTAACAATGCATTAAAATATCTCAGAGACAAAATCTTGAAACAAAAATAAATTTCATTAATATATCAAGAGAATACATTCATGAAATTGAAATTACATTAGTACTTGTACAAGATTTCCCTAAGCTGCTAAACCTAACATCAACAGCCTTAGTCCTAGCTCAAGAAGCAGGGCAAGGCTGATGATGAAGAAAAACAGGAAGAAGAAAATAAATCATTTCTTCTTCCTACTCTCGACAAACAGAATGGCGAGTCGAATGATTCGCTCTTGCTGGCGGAGAGCTTCCAGCCTTTCCTCCTCCAATCGCTCCAGATGGCGATGGTAATCCATATAGAAGAACAGGAGGTGGGTGAGTACCTCCTGTGGGACAGACTCATCAGGAATGGAAGTGACGTGCCATTCCTGCTGCCAGTCGGCACAGCTTAGCTCCATATTGAAGGTTTCGTAGTTCAAAAACATGTTGTATCTGACCATGGTGTTTTTGATAAAAAAAAATATGAAGGTAAGGTGAGTTTGTGAGAAAAGATTTGATGGGAAGGCTGATGTGAAGTGGTTGCTTATATAGGCAAGAGAATGCCAGGAGACGTAAAGAAATTTAAAGCTGACGGGTAGAATTAATTCTACCTCGTCTCCCCTGACTTGGAAAAAGAAAAATATTTATTGGAAAGAGAAAACGTGATTTAATGCGCACAAGAAGCAAGTAAAAGTTGACTGTTCAAGTACGAGTACCACTAACCCTAACCATAGTGACTATTAATCTTCCACTTCAACATATTCAGGTTTAAACTGAGACTGTTTCCAAATTTTATCCACAAATAAGTCAAGTAAGGAATTAGACTGTAATATCAGAACTTAGACTTATATCAGAACTTAACAGTCATCAGTACATAATTTCGTAACTCGAAAAAGGAATGCCTATTTAGTAAATCCTCATACAAGTTCTGATTTATGTTCTTCAGAACTTAATCATCTGAACATGCACCCAGAACTTGTCCTTAGAATTTGTGCAATGTGAGACAATGACTGTTCCTCTAAAACAACATAGATCACCACAGTAATTTTCTTCATTCATATGGAGTGATTAGTGTGTGCATTAAGCTAAATGTCAGACAAAGAGTAAAGTCTGATTCACTTCAGTACATCTTAGAAATAAGGCATAACTAATACTTTGCTAAAGAGCTGTCATTATTCTGAAACCTACTGTTGAATGAGGTCATGCTTGAGTCCACCTCAACTATTTTGTGCTAATTTTATGCATCTTCTTAAATTCCATTTCATAGTGGCTTCTCAGTGTAAGTGGGTCACGACTGCTTATCAGAATTTATGCTATTATCAGAGTATTTCTCCAGTAATCATAGAGTGTGAAAAGTCACCAAGAAAATATTTTGCTTTTCTAATGCATATTTACTTAATACCAGCAATGCACTTGGGTCGTCCCTTCCACATTTTTACTCTAGATCTCAAAGGAGTACCTGATTTTATTCTTTGATCCTTTTGTTTTTTCTTTTGATAAGTGAGGTTTATCAGCACTTAGTGCATTCAGCAGATTTACTAGTATCAGAACTTAACAGATGAGTTGCATTATTCTAATTTGTGACTTAGTAATAAGATAGACAAAGTAAACTCAACTAAGCTCAATTATCAGAATTTGCTTATGTCAATAGATTTCCACAGAAATAATTACTTCTTACAAGGGATCCTTTGTTTATTGAAGACTACTAGGTCAGTATCTAGCAAAGTTATCCTCATAGGATTGAATAGTTACTTAAACAGACATATCACTTATCAAAGTTTAGAAACATATATCAGACAATAGTCAGTACTTAAACACATTTTTCAATTAAGCACCGAATACACAAAGAGATTAAATTCTGTAAATACTGATCATAAAGTCTGATGCAACAGAACAAAACTAAGCAGATTTAGAGAAAGAACCTGAAACCATTCCAAGTTCATTTACCAATCTTGTAAAGGTAGCTTCACACAATGGTTTTGTGAAGATATCTGCTAGTTGTTGATCTGTTGGAACAAAAATTGCAACTCCACTGTACCTTCATCTACATGTTCCCTGATGAAGTGATACCTGATGCTGATGTGCTTTGTCATAGAGTGTTGAACTGGATTACCTGTCATAGAAATAGCACTTTGATTATCACAGTAAATAGGGATTTTGAAATATGTTAACCCATAATCCAGTAACTGATTCTTCATCCAAAGAATCTGTGCACAACAGCTTCCTGCAGCAATATACTCTGCTTCTGCAGTTGATGTGGAAATTGACTTTTGTTTCTTGCTGAACCAAGAAACCAATCTGCCTCCAAGAAATTGGCAGCTTCCACTTGTGCTTTTCCTGTCAATTTTACAACCTGCAAAATCTGCATCTGAGTAACCTATTAGTTTAAAATCTGATTCTCTAGGATACCACAATCCCAGATCAGCTGTTCCTTTAAGATACTTGAAAATTCTTTTCACAGCTGTTAAGTGAGGTTCTCTTGGATCTGCTTGAAATCTTGCACAAAGATAAGTAGCATACATGATATCAGGTCTACTAGCAGTTAGATAGAGTAGAGAGCCAATCATACCTCTGTAATCAGTAACATCTACTGATTTACCAATATCCTTATCCAGTTTTGTTGCAGTGGCCATGGGAGTGGATGCACTTGAACAATCTTGCATTCCAAATTTCTTCAGCAAGTTTTTGGTGTACTTAGTTTGACAAATAAAAGTGCCTTCTTCATTCTGCTTGACTTGAAGGCCCAGAAAATAGCTAAGTTCCCCCATCATACTCATTTGATACCTTGACTACATCAGTTTGGCAAACTTCTTGAAAAGTCTGTCATTTGTAGACCCAAAAATGATATCATCAACATAAATCTGGACCAGAAGTAAGTCCTTTCCATGGTTGAGGTAGAACAGTGTTTTGTCTATTGTTCCTCTATTGAATCCACTTTCCAGAAGAAACTGAGCTAAAGTCTCATACCATGCTCTAGGAGCTTGCTTAAGTCCATAAAGTGCTTTATCAAGCCTGTAGACATAATCTGGATGTTTGGAATCTACAAAGCCTGGAGGTTGTTCAACATATACTTCCTCCTCTAATTCTCCATTGAGAAAAGCACTTTTGACATCCATTTAAAAGACAGTAAACTTTTTGTGAGCAGCATAAGCCAAAAATATCCTTATGGCTTCTAACCTAGCTACTGGTGCAAATTTTTCATCATAATCAATTACCTCATATTGAGAATATCCTTTTGCAACCAGCCTTGCCTTATTCCTTGTAATTATGCCATCACTGTCAGTTTTGTTTCTGAATACCCACTTTGTACCAACAACAGATCTATTCTTTGGTCTTGGCACTAGGGTCCAGACTTTGTTTCTTTCAAATTCATTTAACTCTTCCTGCATTGCTTGCACCCAATCAGGATCTTGAAGAGCTTCTTCCACTTTCTTTGGCTCAGTCTGAGAGAGAAAAGAATTGTAAAGACATTCGTTTGAAGTACCTGTTCTAGTTCTGACACCTGCATCAGGATTTCCAATTATCAAATCAGGTGTATGTGATTTTGTCCACTTCCTTGCAGATGAAAGGTTTTCTCTAGAACTGGATGCTCCCCCATGATCCATGCTGTCTTCATTTTCATTTTATGATGTTCCCCCTGAAACTATGCTCTCTGGGTTGGATTCTTCAGAATTTAGATTTTCAGCACTATCAGAACTTGGCTTATCAGAACTTGACGAATCAGAACTTGAAAAGCCAAATTTATGTTCTGATGTTTCTTGAGATGTGGTAAGATCTTGAGTATGCTCCCCCTGCATAGGTGCATCTTCCTTTGGCGTAGTCACCACAGTTTCAATAACATCAGAGTTTAATCCATCAGAGTTTACAGTATCAGGACTTAGACTGTCAGGATTTTCAGTATCAGAATTTGAGTCTTCATTTTCAAATCTCAGCTGATCATGGTCAATAAAATCTTCAAGACCAGTAATCTTCTTGTCATCAAAAGAGACATTGATAGATTCCATGACCACTTTCATTCTCAAATTATAGACTCTGAAGGCTTTTGTGGAAAGTGGATATCCAACAAAGATTCCTTCATCATCTTTTAGATCAAACTTGGATAGCTGTTCAGGATGAGTCTTGAGAACAAAACACTTGCATCCAAATACATGAAAGTACTTCAGATTTGGCTTCTTTTTCTTCACCATCTCATATGGTGTTTTTCCTTGCTTGTTAATGAGTGCTGCATTTTGAGTAAAACAAGCAGTCTGCACAGCTTCCGCCCAGAAATAGGTTGGAAGCTTTTCTTCTTCAGGCATTGTACGTGCAGCTTCAATGAGAGTTCTATTCTTCCTTTCAACAACTCCATTTTGCTGTGGAGTTCCAGGAGCAGAAAATTCCTGCTTTATTCCATGGTTTTTGCAGAACTCTTCCATTATCAAATTCTTGAACTCAGTGCCATTATCACTCCTTAAGGTTTTCACAGAATCTTTGACCAATTTATCCAGATGTTTGACATGATCAATCAAGATAGATGCAGTTTCACTTTTTGTGTGCAAGAAATACACCCATGTGTATCTAGTGAACTCATCCACTATGACCAATGCATATTTCTTCTTTGCAATAGACATGACATTTACTGGACCAAATAGATCAACATGTAGTAGATGATAAGGCTCAAGAATTGATGATTCGGTCTTGCTCTTGAATGAAGATTTTCTTTGTTTGGCCTTCTGACAAGAATCACAAAGGCCATCAGGAGCAAATACTGACTTTGGCAGTCCTCTCACAAGATCTTTCTTGGCCAGCTCATTTATATTGTTGAAATTTAAATGAGAGAGTTTCTTGTGTCAATTCCAGCTTTCTTCAATTGATGCTCTACTCATCAGACAGATTGCAGAACCATCAGTACTTGTTGAAAGCTTAGCTTCATAAATGTTACCACGCCTGTATCCTTTCAGAACAACTTTGCCTTTAGATTTACTCACAACTTCACAGTATTCTTCAAAGAAATCAACATGATAACCTCTGTCACATATTTGACTTATACTCAGCAGATTGTGTTTAAGTCCTGAGACCAGAGCTACTTGTTTAATGATGACATTCCCTAGATTGATATTGCCATATTCCAATGTTTTTCCAATGTTGCCATCTCCATAAGAAACACTTGGGCCAGCTTTTTCCACAAAGTCTGATAGCAGGGCTTTATTTCCAGTCATATGTCCTGAACATCCACTGTCCAGAACTAGAATATTTTTCCTCTTGCCCTTTGTTTCAGCAGCTTCAGAACTGCTCTCAGCACTTTCTTTATCAGCATTTGCCATCAACGCATAGTTCTCCTCACTTTCAGAGTCTGAGGTGTCTGTCCAGCTTTTCTATTTTGTGACAAGAGACTTGCCTTTGTCACCCTTTACCTTCTTGCAATCAGGAGATATGTGGCCTTTCTCACCACAGTTATAGCATTTGACATTGGTATAATCTCCTCTATCAGACTTTCCTCCTCTGCCTTCAGATCTTCTGAAATTCTTCTTATCAGAACTTATGCCTTTCCTGGAAAACTTCTTTCCCTTCCTGAACTTCCTGTATGCAATCTTTGTGATCCCTTTCACCATAAGAGCACACAGCTTCATCATCTCCTCATCAGCATCAGTCTCAGGCAAGCTTTCAGAATCTGAGTCATCATCACTTTCAGAACTTGATGACTCAGTATCAGACTTCGTGAACAGAGCTTTACCCTTGTCTTTCCTTGAGGTAGCTGCCTTGGGGGATTCTTCTTCAGCCTTAAGAGCAACTATCCTTGACTTTCCTCCTTTCCTCTTGCTTCTTTGTTCCATCTCAAGTTCATGAGTCTTGAGCATTCCATAAATTTCATCAAGAGTTGTTTCATCAAGATTGTAATTGTCTCTTATTATTGTTGCCTTCAAATCCCAACATTCAGGAAGAGCTAACAGGAATTTAAGGTTTGAATCTTCAAGATCATACTCCTTATTAACCAGTGACAGATCATTCAAGAGTTTGACAAATCTATCATATAAATCAGTCAATGATTCATTAGCCTTTGAGTCAAAGTGTTCATACTCTTGAGTGAGTATTGTCTTCCTGTTCTTCTTAATTGTATCAGTTCCTTGACACCTTGTTTCCAGAGCATCCCATATCTCCTTAGCAGTCTTGCAGTTAATTACCCTGTTTGACATTACATTATCAATGGCACTATGCAGTAAGTGTCGTACCTTAGCATCCTTAGCAATTGATGCGATATCTTCAGCAGTATAATCACTCTTTTCCTTTGGTACAGTCTTTGCTGCCTCACCTGCAACTGCAACAGCGAGCTTGGTTGGTTTGTGAGGCCCTTCCTTGATTCTATCAAGATATTCTGGATCTGTAGCTTTCAGAAACATGGTCATCCTCACCTTCCATATGGCATATTCAGATGGTCCCAGTATGGGAACTCTGATGGTTTCATACCGACTTTGGATTTGTGTCTTTGGAGGTTCTTCAGTTTTGGTAGGCTTAGTTGGAGTTTCTGTGTCAGACATGATTGTGTTTGGATCTTTAACTGTATGTGTGTTAACAGATAGGCTCTGATACCACTTGTTAGGTCACACACACTTTAGAGGGGGTGAATACAGTGTAAAATACAATCAAATCGAACTTTAATATCTTAAGTAACAGAAAACAAACTTTATTGAAACAATAAACTCTGTTACAGTATGGAACTGTTACCTCTCAGTGATGAACAAATATCACGAGAGCTGCTAGGGTTACAATGAATAATCTTCTCGAATATGATAACACTTATAGTGTAAACCCCATGTCTGTGTTTATATACTACACAGTTACAAGATAATCGCTAATTGATATGGAATATAATTCTGCTTCCTAAAATATATCAATCAGATATCTTTTCTTCCAAGTATTCCATTCTTCACGGAAGTCCTTCTTCATGCATATCTCTTCTTATGTTTATTTCGATCTTCTTTCCTTTAATCAGCTACTATCCTTATCTGATCGTCCTTCAGCACTTAAGTTCTGATATCCAACTTCTGATGATTATCTCCTGATAATATAAGTACTAATATCCTTAAGTCCTGACTTCCAGTATAAGTACTGATTCCCAGTTAAGTACTGATTTGTCCTGTTAAGTAAGATCTGAAAACTAAACATAAATCATATTAGCCCTGACATTATCAAATATATATAACAATGAAATATTACCATTTCCATGCAAGTTAAGAAGATTTTCAAAGATGCTGGAATAAAGTAGTGAAGCAGCATGGAGTTTGACTTGATAGTTCTGTTTTATAATCATGTCTTATTACCATGTAAACTTGGTGATATATAAACCAAGTGTAGCTAGTGAAACAAATAACTAAGCAAACACTTTTAGAAGAGAAATAGAAAAAGCTGTAACTGTTAAGAATTTTTCTGTAGTTTGTTTGTTCACTTGTAAAGCAGCTGTGAGACAATTTGTTCTTCACAGAGTTCTTAAATCGATATATATATATATATATATATATATATATATCTGGTGGATACTTTCAAATCCACCAGAAAGTTTTAAAAACTTGTGTTTTTATTACTTTGTGTTTTTTATTTATTTAACTTGTGATTCCGCACCTTGCAAATCAAAAAAATTATATATATATAGTTTGAGTTAGAAAATTTTATCGTTCAAGAAAAAGTTTACTAGAATTACATTCAACCCCCCTCCTTAATTCTTGCTGCATTGTTATGGACTAACACCTTTTTAGTACACGACACGAAAATACATGAACACGAAAGTACACGACCGAGATTTAGTGTCGATCTTGTGTTTTCCCTTCGAGTACACGAAACGATACGAAATTTAAGACATAAATAAATATTATAATTAAATATTAATATTTATAATGAATATATATATAATATATATATGCATATTTATTTTTAAAATAATTATTTAATTTAATAATATGTATATAAATGTGATCTAAATATATATTTTCAATAGATTTCGTAAAAATTTGACCTAAAAACTTATATATATATATATATATATATTATATATATTAATATAAATATTCAATTTTACACGAAAAATACGACACGAAACGAAAGTACACGAACCTTAAATATGTCGGTTTTGTGTTTGACCTTCGAGTACACGAAACACGAAAAAATACGACACGAAATTATACGACTACGAGTGATTTGCTAGGTCTAGAAGGAGGTAGCAGAAGTTAAGTCACACCATCTCCATCTCCTGGAGTTTTACTACAGATGTTCAACAATAAGAGAGAATGATTTAAGTGAGTAATCACTTTCATTGCTTGAGGGCAGAAATCTTCTCTAAATCATTGAAAAATGACGTCACAAAACACCACAATTTTAACAAAGACATTCATATATAGTTAAATGCATAAAAAGAATTAGTTTAGCTACGTGACAAGTGTAGAATCATCTTTCAGGATTTTTTCAAAGTCCAAAAAATACAAACTCTAGTTTGTGTCCCAAAAAATACAATTTATGTTCCCTTGTTTTCACCGATTGATAGAGGAAGAACTTCATGTGCTTCTGCCTAAGGGGATTTTATTTGTTAACACAACAGTATAAATTATATAAGACTGAATTAAAGTGAAATATAGGGGATTTTGAGATTTAAATCATTTCTTATTGGCAATATGTATATCATATTTCGTAAAAATTTGTTTTACATTTTTAGTTTTGATTTTTTTTTGTAAAAATATGACGTTGCAACCAAATAAAATAAATTACAATGAAATGCAAAATCAAATAAATTAAAAATAACTTCAAATATTTGTAAAAAAAAAGAAATTAAAAATGATACTCCCTCTGTCTTTTTCATTTCTTTACACTTTCCTTTTTTGCATGTCTCATTCATTTCTTTACATTTCAAAACTTACCAAAAATAGTCAATGGGTCCCCTTATTTCCCCACTTTTTCTTCCTTTTCACACTACTTTTACTCCACTATCTCTCTTTTATATATTAAAAATTAATGGATCCCGCCACTTCACACACTTTTCTTTCTTTTTTTCACTAATTTATACATATTTCTTAATCTCCGTGTCCAATCCTTTTAATAACAAATCAAAAGAACGGAGGGAGTAGTATTTTTAATATTTTTCTAAAAAATATAAAATTTAGAAAAAGAAAGAAGACCAAGATTGGCAAAAAATTTAAAAAATGTTATATATATAAGAAGATATGGATTATATATTCATGAAACGTAGCTTGTCAAACGGGTAATTTGAATACAAATATGTCTGTTTCTGTGTGTGAATATGAAAATTTGTGCCCGTATCCGAATCCAAATCCGAATTTTTTTCAAGTATAGTATCTGAGTTCGGATCCGACGGATACCATTCGAATACGGATAATATTAGTATCCAAACCTAGTTTTCAATCAGAATTTTCATTTTTATATTAAAAATTTCAAAAAATTGTAAAAGTAAAATTAATTTTTAAAATTTGAGTTAAGAGTTACAGAGATTTAAGCCTGGATTTTAAAAAAAAATAAATAAATGAAATTTATCTTTCCAATATAGTTTTGCTATCTTTAAAAATTAAACTCGAGTGATATTTTTATATGTCTATAATATTTGTATAATTATATTAAAGTTAAATAAATATATATTATATATAACATACACATACATGCACACAACCACACATTATAATGTGAATATAATGAATTTTAGATTATATATAATTTTATATATAATATATAATGAAATGTATATAGACCGCTAGTATACTACTAATGTATATCATACTACACATATCAGAAAATTGGTTTTCATAGTTGCTATCATTTCTTTTTTGTATATGTAAACCGTTAGTAATAGTATGCTACTAATCCATATTATACTATACCAATGGAGTACCCGAGTTAAAAAAAATGAAGGTGTTTCCGAGTTTTTAAACGCAGCAAAAATATGAGATTAGAATTACAAATTTAACAAATTTTCAGTCCAAAAATTAAACGGAAGAACTTTATGTGCTTTTTGGGAAACTGGATTTCATTTAAAATTCTGGATTTCATCAAATAAGCTGTTTGAAAATTTGGATTTGGATTTCATTTGAAATTCAGGACATTCAAATATTAATATAAACATGAGAATTTAAAATGACAACTCAAACTCTGTCATTTGAAATCCCTTTTTGAAATAAAATGTAAATTTACAAACGCCTCATTACGTATTTTGTTGGATTATTAGTCAACACCGTGCAGATATTGGCAATGGTAACTATTTACGAACATGAGAATCAGAGGAAGGCCGGTAAGTTCAATAAAGGGACCATGTGGTAAATGTACTATATACATCATAATGGGTTGTCTCTGACCCACCCCACTCATTCCGTCACATCCACAAACTTTGGTTATAAATAAGTGTAAAATGTGGTTCGAGGTTAATTGATTTCACCTACTTTCACAATATTAGCGCTCACCCCTCGCTAATTCAGTTGAAAGAACAATACAAAGTTTGCTCCACTAGATTACAGTATTGCAACCTTTTTTTACTTTTAATTTGACATCCATTTAAATTTTCGGTAAGAAGTGAAACGGCCTAGATTAAGGCTAACATGGGTAAAATAGAATCAAACACATTTTTTAAAAGACAATCGTGACAAATTTACGGCGGGTACATTTTGCATATGTATTGTAAAATAAAAACGGGGCAATTGACCAAATGAGACTAGTAATGTTGATTATTTATTATTAATATTAACTTAAAATCAGATGCACCCGCAATTTTGTAATATTATAATATTTTATATTTCATTATTTTTAGAATTTTGTTAGAGTAACTTTATTAATAATGAAATAATATAAATATTAATATTGTTGTTGTGAGGATTCAGATCTAAATTTTTTGATAAAATAGCTTACATAGTAATATTTCTAATAATATTATTGGGAGGATTCAAAACTTGAATTTTTGGTAAAAAAGTCTAAACAAGAAATATTATTTAGCATGGATCTAATGTTTCTTATTTATCTGATATATATCTAATAGTTATTATTATTTATATGGTTGAATCAAACTACCAATAATATAACAGTCAACTAAAATGCTCTATAACTCCAAGAATATGAGCTATAAAAATTATCAATATTTTTTGCTAATAGATGGTAGAGATTGGCAAAATTTAATCATCCATAATAAATTATTTAATTTGTTTGTTAAGGGTTACATTTTACATACTATTATACTATTATTGGAGTGTGTCGATTATTAAAATTGTGTCACCTAGAATATGATTACTAAGAGGCCTTCCCCGTTGAAAAATACTCTAAATTCTCTAACTCTCTTATTTCTGTATAAGATGTCAATTTATATGATACTAGCTTTATCCCCGTGGGGATATCTTATAAATATTTTATATGAATTTTTAATAATGAATTAAATTAATTTTTTTTTTTTGAAAAATTTAAAAGATGACATCTCTCACTCTATTTAGTTGCTAAAACTTATTTTATTAATATTAAATTTTTTATTTTAGTTTTCGTATTATTTTTGGCTTAAAATTTTATATATTTCTAATTTTAAAATTATTAAATTTATACATATTCACCTATAAATTTATTATAGCATATACAATTAAATTTTTATTTTTGTACTTTACGCTAATTATGTATATAATATAATACAATATTAAGATAATGATAGATTTTATGAGAATTTATAATTATCATAAATAAGATGATAATATTATTTTTATTAGTATTAATTTGAATTTATTTACTTTACTTGATTTACTCATAAAATTTATGTTTTTTGTAATTTTTAATTTATTAAAATTTTATATTTTTGACTATAATTTTCAGATGGTGAATATTGTAAATTTTAATTTACTTTGTCTAATTTTTCATATTAAAAACTTTTTAATAAAAAAATTTAGGTGAATTTTGGTGTGACTTTTTTTATATTAAATTTTTATATTTGTACTTTACGCGAATTATGTGTAGGATATAATACAATATTAAGATAATGATAGAAAATATTAGAATTTATGAATTATCATAAATAAGTTGATAATATTATTTTAATTAGTATTGATTTGGATTTATTTACTTTACTTGCTTTACTCATGAAATTTATATTTTTTGTAATTTTTAATTTACTAAATTTTTATATTGTTGACTCTATAAATTTTCAAATGGTGAGTATTGTAAATTTTAATTTAGTTTGTCTACTTTTTTTATTAAAAAAAATTTTAATAAAAAAATTGTGTGTGAATTTTGGTGTGACTTTTTTTTACAACTTAATATTTATTGGGATTTTTGTATTTTTTTTTGGGTTGATAAGTATTAGGATTTTTTTACAAATCTAGTACATATATGTTTGTTTTTTGGTGGTGTTTGTTTGTTTCTTTTGTCACTTGATAAGCATTATGAATTTACAATATTGACCTTGACGACCATACCATCTTACCGTATCACGTAAACTCCCTTATTACAATTATATATAGGATATAATGCTACTTATTTCACTGTGTTAATTATATGATTATGTTTGATAATTTTTTGTTCAATCCTTAATAAATAGTCATATTTTGGAGGTTCAAATCTTGTTTCTCAATTAGAGGAGATCGGCTTTGTAATAAATTTTACACCCTAACATTCTTTTTTGACACAAATATTTTTGCATTTGATTGAATTTTCAAGTTTAGTTAATTTTTTACTTTTCATTTTACAAGTCTATTTGACGGCTCCTAAAATTTTTAGCAACAGGTCTACAAGTTCTTAAGACCTGCCATGAAAATGTACTTGATAAAGATTTCAGGTAACTATTCCTGCGGATTCAACAAAGAAAATTGAAAATGTTACCAGTATTATGTACTGTAGTAAAATTATTTGAAATTACATGCAGAACCGTGAATAACGAAGTCAGCTGGAATAAGAAACATCCCAACAATTGTATATTAATGCAAGTAAAAGCAGACATTTATTACAGGACCAAGCTATAAACAGGCCGACAAAATTAGATGTACGGAAATTAACATTTTAAGCTTGTAGTAGGTAACTACAGCTTACCCAAATTTTCAGGCCCTTTACTTCGCAATGTAAAACTCGCAAAAATAAAAGTAAAAACATTTTTTTAATACAATCTTACTACACTACCATGAACATTGTAATTTTCTAATTGTTCTATACATAGTCATTCACATTTTGCTTCTAAATGCTATGCTAAGAGCGTGACCCGGTTCGACTTATTTTCGGAATAAAATTAGAATCATAATTGTTGACGGAGAAATTTGGTAGAAATAAAATTTGACCTAGTAGCCGGAAACAAGATCTTTAACGGTGATTTTTCGTCGGAAAACGTGATTAGTGTTTGGTGGTTGTGATTTTTCGAGTTCTTTGACATGTCGAATACCTTCACATCATGTCTTATAAGATTTCGGTCATCAGCTTCATGTATAGCTTAAATATATAATGTAGAGAATAATTAATTAGCTTATAATTTGATGATATATTACTCCCCTAACTCCCATCAGCACGTGCCTTAATTTCTAGGAGTCATATTCTCCATGATCCTACCTTCTAGGAATCAAAATTGTTAATATATCCTATTTTTTAGGACGGATGATGACAAGTCTTGTAGCTATTACATTCATGTTAATAATCATCATTCATGTTATGTCAATATAGTTCATGTCATATTCCCATCGATCATGTCATGTCTTTATAATTCTCGTCATGTCGATCCTTAATTGTAATCTGTCATTTCAAATGATGAAAATTTTGGTCATAACAATTGCCCCTAATTTTATTGGGAGTGCTAAATACCCAATGAAATTATCTTCATTTCATGTTCATGTGAATTCTGATTTTTGTAACATCATCTTCAAAGGATAATTCGCTCTCAAACATACTTTAGTGGATTTGAGTTCAGATTGTTCCTTGCTTTACCATGGACACCAAACATCGCATCTTGGGTCACTGTTAGGTCGACGTGCAGAAATTTCCACATGTGTTGATTTGGTTGATATGATCTTCCATTCTTTCGTCCTTGAGCTCTAATTGGAGGTAAAACGCGTCCACTTGGCCTTCTGAATAAATTGAATCTCGAAAGGAATGTTTGCTTCCATAAACTCTTGATGGGCACCGTGATAAGTCCATTAAGCATGTCATAGTTGAATCGACAAGACATACTCCTCATGTGAGCAATTAGTTTCCTGAATGCATTCTTAGTGGAAATCATGTGAATCGTTCTGATATAAATTGTTTGTTGAAGATAGGTTGTGGTCTAATTGTTTGGGTTGACCTCCGATGATGTACGATTGTGAAGATGAGCTTAAGTTAATGTACTCGTCATTGCCTCATGTATTTAATTTCTTCAAGATACTTCAACTTCTCGTCATATTCTTCAAATCTTGTTGGAAGCAAGTCATTGCCCTTCAAATATGACAGGTACAGTAATGATATTACAGTAAATAAATTCAACTCAGTTGACATCAATATGAAGCATACTTGATGTGAAAATGTATAAGTCAAAGAAGAAGAAGCTAACCACTGATGTCACTATCGTTGTAACCCAAAGAAATATGTGTACTCGTTCTGAAATGATATTCCGGCACAAAAATTAGGAATCAAAACCCAGATTTGTTTAATTACACTATAAAGATTAATAATGTGACTTACCTGGGAGATGTTTTTCCATTGAATGATGTTGATAGTGACGAAAAGACCCAAAATTTGTCTAAGAAAGGTGATGATGAGAAGTTGTTCTTTCATTGTCAACCCAACTAAGAAGTTTAAAATAGGTCCTTCCACTATGACAACTCAAGCCAAAACGAACATAACATTTCCCTTAAATGGACACAAGTATAGTGCCGATGATGGGAAGTCATCCTTCGTGTAGTTACTTTAAGACATGTTGTTTCCCCAAGTTGTGGAGAGTCACTCCATGAAGGGCATTGGTTTTGTTCTTGATGATAATGGGCATGATCTTCATGTAAGTTACTTCATGATGTTTATAATATATTTATTCATGTCATTATCTTGTTTCTCACTATGTGACTTTCAATATGGATCTTCATGTCTACGGACTCAAAACACCATACTATCATGTGACACTTATAAGAATGATTTGAAATGGTTTTGATAGCTTGAGACTGAACATGGTAATTGTAATAAGAAGATACATGTAGCATAAGAGTAGGCTACCAGAAATTTGAAGACTGCAAAATATGTGTAGACGGAGTTTGATGAATTTTCTACTAATGTCCGGTCTTTGGAGCAAAAGATGCATGATGAACTATCAAAGTTGCTACTCTGAAAGCTCGAGAAGAGATGATGTCATGAAGAATATAATTCTTGGCATGACATTGCGAATCTAATAAGAATCGTATTCTGGTGATGCTTTTTTTGTAGATGGCTTGGACGGAGATGAAAATAACCACGAGTCTCCAAATGATGGTGCTCCTGGGAATAAGTGATTCTTTCCTCGTCATTAGTTTCCGTTTCGAACAATGATTGTGTTTTCTACTACGTATTTCAATCATGTATTTTCTTTGACTATTTTGATTGGCAATATTTCCATAGTACGTTGGTCCCTATTTCACTCGTAGAGTGGGACACTTTTTTATTTTCCGTTATGAATGACGTTTCTTTCATATTTGTTCGTGATTGCTCTTATTGTAGCAACATTTCACGTCATAACATAATTGTCATGATAGACATGTTAGTTTATCATGTATAAGATCTTCACATGTCACGACACCATCATATTTGTCTAAATATTAAATAGCAAACCATGTTTGTAATTATTTCATCAATTATTGTCTTGTTAAATGGACATGTCAATTAATTTGTTAGTATTAATGTAATACTCAGTCCATCGTGAACCCAAAATGAACTAGTGAATTACTTCACATCGTGTTTTGTGTAAATATTTTGTACGTCAATATGTGTAGTGCATGCACTGTGTTAAGGAGTTAAAAGGCATTTCCCTCTTGAAACATACTTATGTGTTATTCATTATTCTTTTATAGATATTGGATACTAAGTACATTATCTATATTGTGTGTAAGGACACGTGATGAAAGGACTTGATCTTTTGTTAAATTTTATTCATTGTAAGATGACAAGTCCTCTTAAGTAATGGAAGTAGATTCAATGCCCCTTTTCCATTGTAAATCTGTTATTTATTTGCATATATGATGTTGATGTTCTAGACTAGATGCAATCATATGTAATTTCAAGAAATGGTTAATATGAGCATGGATAATTAGACGTTTATGATAATAAGAACCAAACAATCATTTGAGCATGATAAAATAAATAACAAACTTAACATATATATGAAGATATTATTGATAAATGTATGACCAATGTATTATAACAAACATGCATAATCAAGCATATAAACATATATTTACTTGTAAGAGGACATCAAATAATATTCGCAAGATCAAATAGAAACACATCGCGTACTTGTTGAAATAAAATCAAAGATGAAAGTAGTTTAATAAGGAATGTATCGTATTACAGTTATTGAAAAGATATTCTCACAAGGACGTTACACATGATACGCCTTCAAATGGATCATATTTCATCTTTCCATAATTTGTTTCCTATCCATTTCTATATGATAGCAAAACTTCTCATCTAGTTATGTTTTTAATGATATATGGTCCCGTATGTCTACGAGATTTCTAGCACTTCTATTGACAGTATTTGGGAATACCTTTTTAGGATAAGGTAATCTTGTTAGAATTTTCTAACTAGCACATTATCGTTGTAACTTTTTAAATTTTTCGTAGGTACGAGGACTGTCGTACTTTTTCCATGTCGCAGCATTTGTCAATTGATTCCAAGTAGTACACGAGTTCTATTTTACTCTTATGTCCTAGATCAATGGAACATAATATTTAGTTTGTTTTATTCCCAAAAATCGTTGTAGTAATTTCATAGTTGATTTTATTTATATAACACTTGTTTCATTTGTATCGATAGGTTGAATGTCATATTTTAAGTAATATATGACTTGTTGTATTCAAGTTGTCATGTTACTGTCATGTGTTATAACTTTCATGATTTCTTCCAAGGTGTTATCTATTTCAATGGTTGGTTTGGAGACGTCTATGATTGGAGTGTTGAAAATTTTGATATGTTTAAATATTTTTCATATTCCATCTTATGCATCTAACCATATGTCAGACTCTATTGGGACTTGTTGTGCATCAAATGCATGATATCTAACTTGTAAAAATTTGAAATTTTTTGAAATAAGCCAACATCTACCATCTTTTAATCTTCAGATTTGTTGAAATGAATCAGATTAAGTGAAGGATTCCAATTGCATATTGTCATATTTTAAACTTCTTGTTATTCCCAAGATGATATTCAATGTATTGTACATGGCCTCGTTGTTCATCTCCTTAAAATCATAATTGATAAAGTATGCTCCGGTGTCCCCTTATGGTAATTTTAAGACAAGTCCCAATCATGTAAATTGACATTTGTAGCAGTCATGAATTACTTTATTTTTTCGTTCAGTTGTGTCAAAAGACTTATATTGAAATCAACCATAAAATCATCAGGACTTGCGAGTTCATAGTTGTCAGGTATGCCTTTAATTGTTTGAAAACTTCTACATGTTGCTCCATCGAATGTAATCTTTTTTCTTCCATCGTAGAACAGTCCACACTTATCTAACGACCTTGAAATAAATTATTTACACGCAGTTAGTCCTTATATGAATATTTGAACATCTTTGATTGACGTTGAAGATGTGAGCTCGAGATTCAGTCAAATTTTCGATATGATCAGCCGTGTTCCTATAATTCATGACGTCTTTAACACAAAAAGTCATCGAGATGGTTTGATTTCACTCTTTAGCTCGGATAATATGACCAGGTGAACACGAACATTTCTATTTGACGTGGATGTAGACTTCCCTTAGTGTGAAGGTGGAGGTAGTCGTTCAGGGGGTGTTATTTCTATCTTGTCATACTTGTCCTCATATCTTGACATGTTCTCTGTCAAGTAGCCTCTCTTGACAAGTACTTCTATTTACATCCTTAATGTTATCTATCCATACATCTTGTGTTCATAGTCTTCAGGAAGGTTAGACTATAGTTCTGATTTTGCGTAGGCTCAAGGGTTGTCACTTTAGTGTGAACTCATACACGTCCATCTCATACTTTCTCAAATATATTTTATTTAACCACTTGATATTATGCAGACAATAATTATGTATAGAGACATCATAAAAAAATTATTATAAAATAAGTAATGTTCACAAACATATTACTCATGAAAAAAATATCACTCGTTGATCATAAAATATGTACATTCGATACGGCATAGAAAAATAACGAAAATAATAATAAAAAATAACATTAAGGATGAAATTTGTTCAGTCATAAATTAATTTGATCTGTCACGCACAAACTAATCTATGTTTGGACATAGAGTATTGATTGATTAACACAATAACATTCAATAGTTATAATGTGATGACAAGAAATTATGAGCGTATGACCTAAGCATGACAATATAACAATTACTTGTGAATATAAGGTGAAAATGAAGCATATTAGATACAAGTATTTCTGTAACATTATGTCATGAAAATTTAAGAGCTTAATATATGTTTGTGAAGTTTAAAGGGAAAATGACAAGAATCAACATGGCATCATGATATATGAATAGCATGCATCAATAAAATATCTAAAATATAGTTAACATAAATAAGTTGGTGAATGATATAATGCCAAAAGAAAGTAACAGATACTATACTTGACACGATCGAAACATGAATCAATGTATCATGGAAAAATATTAACCAAACATCTAACAAAATTCATCAACAAAGCAACATGATGACATCACAAGCATCAAATGTATTTTATTTTGTTCAAAGTAAAAGATAAAAATTGAAACCAAGTCTGGAAAATTGAAGACAACTAGCATAATATTCTAGTGATTTATTAAAAAATAACTAGGAATAAAAAGAACGACTAGAAGTATGAAAAGAGATTACTTGTAGTATACTTTCCAATGGAGAATAATCCAAGTCTTTGGAACTTATTTACCGTCAAGTATGAAAAACTTGTAGGCCTCTCATCTAATTATATCAACGATCAAAATGATTAAGGCACCATAATTTTCTTGAATGTGTCCAATTTTCTAATCTCTAGGATTTGTCCCATTATACGTCTAATTTAAGCTTTAAACATCTTATTGACTAGACGTTAAAATCTCACACCAAAACTCGTTAAGCCGAATAGCAAAAACAAGTAGTAATAGATGCCCCTATCCGTTATGAAATTTGTCTTCTCCTCATCTGGGGTATGGACTTGATCTCTTTATAACCATTTATGCATCTAGAATTGTCAAAAGTTTGTATCCAGCTGTCGCGTCGACCATCATGTTAAAAGTTTACGCCTATCCGTTATGTCAATCATCTTGTCAGGAGTTCATGTCCAGTTGTCATGCCGACCATCATGTCACAAGTCCATGTCCAACCGTAATGTTGATCGTCATGTCAAAAATTAACATAACATTCCCTCTTTGAGCTACTTTTCTGCTTCTTTGTTGAATAATTCATTTATGTTCAATCCCCATTTGACATGTACGTTATATGGGTTGTCATTCAACTTGTGTGTGATTACATCATGGTTGGTACCATCATGTTGTCATGTTCCCAAGCGAAGGCGTTCTTTATTTTCATACGAAAATCAATCAAGTTGAACTCTATCTTTGGTATCACGTCATGTCTAATAACAACATTCATGTCCCCTGTCATTAAGCTGACATTAACCAAGTTTAATTTAGAACCATTGTGATGATCAGTGGTGTTTTGGCTCTCTTGTCGTCGTGTTATTGGTTTCCTCTCGTGTGAAGGTAGTAGTCGACTTGGGTTGGACCTATCGGGAACGTTTAGATGTGTCAACAACTCATTCCTTGTCGTCGTATTAATCTTCATGTCAATATATAACTATGTCGATAAGATGATGAGGTTGGACACAATCTATATATGTACATCATGTCGGTATATGGACATGTCGTCAAAATCTGTATGTCTTTATACAAAATTGATATTTTCCTCTTATTATTTGTCTCTAGGGTTGCCTCATGCCCATACTCACGAAAGACAATAGCCTCTCGACATGTTTGTTGTCGACTTCCAACTATAATGATAGTAATTTTCGGAATCTTCATGTCCATCTTCTTCAAAGTTTAATTGCACCGTAGCTTTGGCTTGCATGTTGTTCAATATTGTCGTTCACTTTTTGTACTCTTATATTTTTGTATTTTAGGACTCTCAAGGTTGATGATATGAGTTTCCTCCTTATGGTTTTGCTTTTCATCATCGTAGACGTCATCCATGTTTAGTCGTCACGCCATTGCATATGGTCTTCCTTTCCATTTCTGATGATTTAATAAAGCTTAACTTCTTCTTGAGTGTTTCATTTCTGAAAGTAGAGTACTTTGAAACTTCTTAATGGCTGAACCCATGTACCCATTCATATCCACGTTATCATCTTGATTTGTCGTACCTTCATGTTGAGAATCGTCACCCATGTTCAAAATCGTATTAGACTCTTAGCTAATTTCCCAGAAACGGTGCCTAACTGTTTTGTAAATTTTTGCAGGTAAAAAGCTAAGTATTATAGATTTAATCATGGTAAAATTGTAAAGAGAAAAATGATCGACATGTGCAAAAAATAAATCGATATGAATAACTTGTGATACGAAAACCCCCGTGAAAGGGTAATGGGACGATATATGGCCGAAATAATTCCATTATAATGATATTAAGGTGATTACAAGTGATTACACGAAGATACAATAAAAAATTTATAGAAAATATGCTTTCGACGCCAAGTTCTTGTGTATAATGGTGGAGGTTGAGTATAGGTGGTGTCTTATTAGCTTTAGAAGGTGATGTTGGATATTGTGTTGTTCTATAAAATATATGTATTATACTAAATAATATACAAAGTACCATGGTTAGATAAGAAGTGGAGAGATTTATGGTAGAAAATGAAGTTGAAGGCTAGTAGAAGTGTGTATCTCATTGTAAATAATGAACTTATAATGTTTTTCTCCTCTTTCCCATCCATACACGTTTTTGAGTTGTTATACCATGTTCTCTATTTATTCCAATAGTTTAGGGATAAGAAATAATTTCATCCTAGATTTTTGGACCGTTATTTGACTTATTATTCAGGTTGTCATGTTAATGTCGAGTTCCTTGACATGTCGGGTACCTTCACGTCATGTCTTATAAGGTGTCGGTCATCAGTTTTATGTATAGCTTAGATATATAATGTAGAGAATGATTAATTAGCTTGTAATTTGATAATATATTACTCCCCTAACTCACATCAGTACGTGCCTTAATTGTAGGAGTCATATTCTCCATGATCGTACATTTTAAGAATAAAACTGTTATCACGTCCTATATTTCAGGACGGTTGATTTCCAAATCTTAGATGTTACGATTATGTCAATAATCATCGCTCATGTCATGTCAGTATAGTTCATGTCATATTCTCATCGATCGTGTCATGTCTATATTGTCCTCGTCATGTCGATCCTTAGTTGTCATATGTCAAATCAAATGATGAAAATTTTGGTCATAACATATATAGAGCCGGAACAACAAATATATCTCTCTCTATTCTAAAAATCTGCTTTGGAGTCATTACATAATTAAGAGTTTTACAATACATGAGGTATGTTGAAGCCCTAAATAAATTTATCCAAACAATGTATTAGAAAAATTAGAGATCAGTTGAACACATCAAATTATAAAATGATTACAGTCACACGACAGGCGCATAACTACTGGTACTGGTAAAAAGATTAAAAATAATTATCTATATAATACTACAACATTTTTATCGAGTCCCACATGATGAAATCTGATAATTTCTAGTATTTTCTGCAGAAGAAGTTTTTTGGATTCCTTTGACGATGTTTTCTACCAAAAGAGATATCATACTAAATTACAGCCAGGAAGGTAGTTTGACAAATGAGAATGATGATGATGATATCTCGTATTTCACCATCTTAAAAGAAATCGTTCAACTTATGTGTAAAGGGTTTCAAAGTGAATTACTACTTAATAGAAGAAACGATAATCTTTACGAGCAGTATCATTTGCTAAAAATTCAGATCTGATATTTGTTGAAAGTGTAACATATTTGAATTTGATTGTGGCGATCTATCCAGTAATATATTTGACTGGAAAAAAGAAATAACTTGATAATAAAAGTTTAGCAAATTTAATATAAAATAAAGACAAAATTAATTAAAATTAAATGAAATCTTAATATATGTTGATTGGGAGTAAAGATATGACAATTATTTTAGTTTTTTGGATAAAAAAAAACAAAGTACTCGAATCCATGACAACCTTTGTTCCGGGCAGACAATGTACATACATAATTTTTTATCGTTGGTAACCCGCAGCTGTTAGTCTTCGGGTGCGCATGGGATAAAGCATACCGGCTCAGGCAATAACCTGCAAATCACGTGAACCAGCTCAGGCTATTTTACGCAATAGCCTGCAAATCACGTGAACCAAGGTAAACCGCATTTAAACAACAAGCTCTAACTCATGAGGCAAAATCATAAATCCTCCTTTCGTCGGATTCGAACATATGACCAAGAGGATAGTTATCCACTCTTTAACCAACCGAGCCAATCCTTACGGGGTGTACATACCTATTTTGTATCACGTAAACGCTAAATTTTAACATGATTCATTTTGTATTTTTTTTAATTTTGTGTTTGTATTTTAGTGTTCTACCATTTTAATGTCATTTTTCGTGTAATTTTAAATTAAAAAAAAAACTACGTACTAAATTTTTTGATTTTTAGCTTTAAGTCATTAACCCATTACAAGTTTGGTGCGGTCAAATCTTGTTACATGAAATCTATAATTATTTCCTTTTTATTTTTGTAAATATAATATAAATTTTTGACTCCTTTATAACATACTTGCATAAATTATTTTAATTTATTTTTTATTCTAATTTTTTTGATTTTTAGCCTTAAGTCATTAACCCATTACAAGTTTGGGGCCGTCAAATCTTGTTACATGAAATCTATAATTATTTCCTATTTTATTTTTGTAAATATAATATAAATTTAAGACTCCTTTATAACATATTTGCATAAATTATTTTAATTCATTTTTTATTCTGAATAAAAGTTTGATATTTGAAATTTAATACAGGAAAAGAAAATTTTAAAAATAATTTATGTAAGTGTGCTTTTTATTTACCTTAAAATACGTGTCGAACATTAAAAAAAATTATGTACAACTAGATGGGACAAAGGGAGTATCTATTGATTTCCTGTGTTTTTGTTTCGTGTCCATATTCAAGGATAAACCCAGTACCTAAACAAAATTTACCGGCATTATTTCATGTTCACTACCGAAAAGTTAGACGCAAACACAAAATTATAATTTTATTTAATAGTGTCAGTATTACATGAAACTAAAATTGAACATTTGAAGATAATGTAGCAGGAATAGTCATCATTAAACTAGTGGCAAGATTCCTTCCACCTCCCCATAATACCATAACTCATCGTCCTTTAATTGAAACTCATAGTCAGTATTTCGGACTGAACCTCAAGCATGCTTAGCGTCAATATCTTCCTAGGTATTCCTCCAGGACGCTACAGGTTTAACTAAATGTAGTTAAAAATAAATTTTCACATAGGCTGGTCAGTGATTTTGATTAACTGAAAACCAAAATTAAAATTTTACAGACTCTGCAGTACAAAACAAACATGTGAAATAGTATTTGACAATATAATGAAAAAAATCAGATATTCACCTAGTTCCTACATATAAACTGTTTAACTACAATCCAGCAAAAAGGAATGACACTCTGCATTCCACTGCCTAATATCTCATGGTTTCATCAACTAAAACTATACTTAAAAGACCAGCACAAGTTGCAAGTCAGCTCAAAAGAAAAGGACCAAGAATTAGCGGCACCAAGAACAAGTCACAAGACATAATCATCAAACATTCTACATAACTTGATAATCTCTGACTTCCACCAGGCAAGATCCACTGCAAAAAATCATAACATTAAACATTGCTGACTTATCTTAAATTTATAGGCATATAACATAAAATTCTTGGATAGAGTACATATATTCGGAAATTCAACAAGTGTTCCCTATAATACACAAAGAACCGCTTTCATTGTACAACAGCAGGGTAAGTACATAGCAGTAAAGGAAAATCGGATACTTACATCTTCACATGATATGCCTCATGCTTAACATATTCTTATCATGTTTCAGTAAAATTCTGAAAGTTCAAGATGCTGGTTTCAACCATATGACAGCAAAATAAGTACAGCAGAGGTTCATTTATACCAGAAAAAAAAAGGGATGGTCAATGGAAAAATAGTATATCATCTAGGGACAGCCAACAGACGACAGCAATATAAATCCATAGCCATATCGACTTAGAAGAGTAGAAGTTGTCATGAATGATTAGGTGAGATATTTTTAAAAATCTAACAAGGTAATTGCATGTTTATATCTAGAGGATTAATGATGCTTAGATACAAAAGTTACATAGCAACTGCATGAAGTACAAACACCATATATTTGTCCAAGATATTCGTCCTTGCACTATCGCTGAACCAAAGACATACTAGCACAAACGAACACTGAGCAAACAATATGCAGCAAATAATTCGGAAAACAAAAAAAAAAATCAGTTCTGCAAGCGAGAAACAGCAAGTTATCAACCAATTATCTATGTAATTATTTTAGATGATAGCAATAACAATATATTAATCTTTATCGCAAATGCATGTTTACTAAGCAAACAGATTTATATAAATAAATAAATAAAAAAATCTAATGACTAAGGATACAGAGGAAGGATACAGCTGTGGTTAATTGGTGAAGCCAGAATTACTTCTTACTGCAAAGTTTGTGACAAAACAAAGTTAATAAACTATAAGGCGAGATTTACTAACATAAAACAGCTTTGAATCATGTAGTGATTAGCATGCAAGTATGGCAATGTCTTACCAACAAGCTGAGAGATATGATCCCATAGATAGTGTCACACTCTGAAACAAAAGCAAATGTTTAACCAATAGAATACCAAACATCGAATTGTTGTAATATCTATAGCCCGACATGCCATAACATTAGAGATTATCCTCATCTGTATTTCAAGATTCAGAAGGATCGTATCTATCTTGAAATTTCTTATTTCCAACAGAGTCAGATCTGCGACTCCTACCTAGACTTCTTTCACGTCTAGATTTACCCTCACTTCCATTAATTTGCTCCTTCCTATGTCTGCTGCGCTCATCGGAGAAGCTGTAATTTCTCTCTGGGCTTCGTCTAGATGATTTCTTACGCACTTCTGTAACATCCAGTTGTCCACGAACACTACTCAGCTCAATTCTACCAGTACGGCCAGTATCTCTCAGTTTCTCCAGGCTTCTGGAATTATAATTTTTGTCATATCTGTTCGTGTCAGCTTTCTGGTTAGGTTTGAATTCATCAAAATCATTAGGATACTGGTCTGCTATCTTTGTAGATCTGGTTTCTTTATAAGAATGTGATTCTCTCCTGTTATAAGTCGGTGCAGTTCCAACATCAGATGAATTGGTCAGTCCTTTCGCCATCACATTGTCTGCAGATATATTACACACAGGCAATGAGTCGGAAGCAGCCTTTCCCGATCCTTCAGCCACATGCTGCAGGTGACCAAACCCCCCTGCTGCCTTGATTTCTTCGGTGTATTCTTCAATTATATCCCTCATTACCTGCACCAGAGTTACATTGTAAGATATGATCAAAATCAAGAAGGAAAATAATTCATAAGTAGAGGTAGATCAATGGTTCAAAAAGATCAGCATTTAATTATCATATAGCTATACTGCTTCCTTCTTGTATTATGACTTTAACTAGATTTGAACATATTGCAAGTTATTATACCTCGGAATTCGTTGTTCTCGATAATATCTAATTAAGAACTTGAGTAATATTTGCAGCAATATTGATTCAAAGTAAAGCAGTACGACAAACACAGGAAAATTAGGAATTTTTCTTGAATGCAGTGTAAATAAACTGAAAGGTAAAGCAGTAAATGTGCTTCATAAGGATCTAATTTGAAATCGAAAAATCTGGGTACAAAATAAGAGGGGTACTTTTTGTTTGATCACTTTGAGTTAGTTAAAATCATTTCACTTACTAGACATTCAAACTTACAATTTTTCAATTTGCATCGTATACTTTAAACCGGTCCACTTTATATCTTTCTTCCCATAATAAATGTTATCGTTAAGTGTGGGAGGGGCATTACTCATAAAAGTATGAAAGTCATCACTCATCTCCTTTCTCATAGTTCATCATTTAAGCCCTAAATCTAAAATCGAATCACCAGGATTCACCACTATCCATGGCTGAACTGCTCAGGTTAGCAATTGAACTGCTCGAAGAATACATGAAAAAGATGAACTTTAAGGAAAAACCAGGCAAGAAAATATATAATGACGGTGGATTGTGCTAAGAATGAAGCAAGTCCACCTGTTATGTTAACATATAAGCGCAGGCAGAGAAAAGACAGAGACCCAAGGGTGCAGTTGGAATAATAAAATAACATTGAGGGTATTTTGGGGTTTTCAGTCGTGGGAGTATGTAAGCTGTAAGAAAGGGGGCATAGGGTTTTCATGAGAAATATTATTGTGGTTGTATTCTGGGAGAAGCTCACCTCTCGAAGAGTGAGGCTCTTTTTGTAACTAACGTTTCACTTCTATCAGTATTTTGCTACCTTGAACTCTTAGTTTTCTGTTAATTATTAGCTGATTCTTAGCAAAGTGGTATCAGAGCTACATCGATTCACTCACGGGACAGACATGGGCGCACCACCAACGAATCAACATCGCATAGAAATGTTGGAACAAGGGCTTGGGGATCTGCGTACCACTATGGCGGAGCAAATTGTTGTCTCAGTTCAAGCTGCAGCACAGGAGATGCAGAAATCCCTAATCACCCAACTCACAAACTCACTCGAGCAAACATCTCAAAGATTGGAGGACAGAATTGCGAGGGCGAGAGAGAAACAAGATGTATTTATAAATTTATTGAAGGGGAGCAGGAAAAATTTCAAGAGGAGATTCATTCGACTCTCACCTCTTTCAAACCAACGGAGACATTGCAAGGGGAAGTAGTGAAACCTTCTCCGGAGTTTCGATTTGGGCAAGGACGACTGAGGTCGTTTGTGGATGAGGAAGGAGGGTCTGGAGTCGGGTCGGGTAGGTTTGTGGATGTTGGAATCGGGTCGGGTCGGGGAGGTGCAAACGGGTCGGGTCGAGGGCTGGAAATTGGGGGAAATTCTTCTCAGATTCATACAGGGGGGCCTAATTGGCGATTTAAAAAATTGGATTTACCCACATTTGAAGGAGTTAATCCAGATGGATGGATTTTACGAGCAGAGCGGTACTTCAAGTTCTACCGATTGACAGAGGAAGAACAGGTGGAGGCAGCGGTAGTATCTCTCGATGGGGCCGCGTTGTTGTGGTACCAGTGGGAGCATGGGAGGCGACCTATTCACCGTTGGGAAGAACTTAAGGGCATGCTCCTTCGTCAATTTCGCCCTACTTCAGCAGGAAGTTTACATGAACAGTGGCTTGACCACTACCAGACAACGGACGTGGTTGAGTATCGGCGACGTTTTATTGAACTTATGGGCGCCACTGGGGAGCATTCCTGAGGAAATTGCTAAGGGTCAGTACCTTGCTGGGTTAAAAGATGATGTAAAGGCAGAAGTTCGGTTACTTGGACCTCGAAGTCTGGATCATGCCGTGGATCTCTCTGTCAAAGTGGAAGAGAAATTAAGGGCTGGACCAAATGTGAAACGGGCCGGATCCTTTATGTCATCTCACTCAGGTAACTAATTTTTCGTCGTTTAAAAGCCAAAACATGTCTGTCAGTCCTTCTACACGCACATCTTCTATTATATCACACACTTCTTCTTCTCCTTCCATGACACCGACACGTACCAGTAGTACTTTTCCTGTTGCAAAACCAATTGGGGCTGTTAGAAAGTTGCCAGATAAGGAGTTACAGGCAAAGAGGGCGAAAGGAGAGTGTTTTCGGTGTGATGAGAAGTGGTCAGCAGGTCACCGTTGTAAAAATAGGGAGCTTAGTGTGATTTTGTTACATGGTGATGAGGGGGATGATGGAATCAGTGATATCTTTATGGGAGTGCCAGTTACAGATGAGATACCGGTGTGTGAAACTGTGAGACCGGAAATCTCTTTAAATCAGTGGTTGGGATTACTAATCCAAAGACAATGAAAATGTTGGGAGACGTTATGGGGCAAAAAGTGGTGGTGATGGTGGATCCAGGGGCCACACATAATTTCATCTCATTGGAAGCGGTAGACAAATTAGGGCTACCGTTGCTCCCTTCGAAGGCTTTTGGTGCGTCGTTGGGAACAGGGGCAGATGTACGCGGTGAAGGTGAGTGCAGGGCAGTGGTACTTCAGTTACAAGGCATTACGGTGATCGAAAATTACTTGCCCTTACAATTGGGGAATTCTGATTTGATTTTGGGCGTTCAATGGTTAGAGAAGTTAGGGACGGTCTCGGCTAATTGGAAGACATTGACACTAAAATTCAAGCTTGGGCAAGATAATGTGGTTCTCAAAGGGGATCCTGCACTGGGCAGAACCATGATTTCACTTAAAGCAATGATAAGGACAATAAAAAAAGGGGGGGGATGGATTTATGGTGGAGTGTAATCACTTAGGGGCGAATGTGGGGAAAAAGTCAACGAAGAAACCCCAAAAGAGGTGCCCCAATATTTGGAAGCAACCCTCAGGCAACATACTAAGGCAACATACTAAGGTGTTTCAGATGCCATCAGGTTTACCCCCCTCTCGGGGACATGAACATTGTATCACCTTGAAGGATGGTACGAATCCAATCAGCGTCTGACCCTATCGGTATCCTCAGTCCCAAAAGGAAGAGATAGAAGGGCTGATTCGTGACATGTTACAAGCTGGTATGATTCAGGAGTCCAAAAGCCCATTTCCGAGCCCAAAACTCCTTGTCAAAAAGAAAGACGGTTCTTGGCGGTTCTGTGTCGACTATCGGGCACTAAACAAAGCCACTGTTCCTGATAAGTATCCTATCCCAGCGATCGAGGAGTTGCTTGATGAACTGCACGGTGCAAAAGTTTTTCAAAACTCGACTTAAAATCGGGCTACCATCAGATTCGGATTCGAAGTGAGGATGTGCCTAAAACAGCCTTTCGATCACATGAAGGGCATTACGAATTTCTCGTAATGCCGTTTGGACTTATGAATGCACCAGCAACATTCCAGGCCTTAATAAACACGGTCTTTAAGCCATTTTTAAGAAAATTTGTCTTGGTCTTCTTTGACGATATCCTCGTCTATAGCCCCATAGAAGAGCAGCACATGGAGCATTTAAATACGGTGCTGGAGACCCTAGAGACTCATCAGTTGTATGCCAACATGAAAAAATGCGAGTTCGGGCAGCCTCAACTAGCATATTTGGCCACATAATATCCGCTGATGGTGTGGCAGTAGACCCGGATAAAATTAAGGTAATGGAAATGTGGCCACTGCCCAGAAATTTCAAAGAATTAAAGGGATTTTTAGGGCTGACCGGATACTACCGAAAGTTCATTGCTGGATATGCTACCATTGCAAGGCCTCTTACTGATCAGACCAGGAAAGATCAATTTGGTTGGACACCTGAAGCATCATTGGCGTTCGAAAGGCTGAAACATGCCATGACACAAGCCCCAATTTTAGTGATGCCAAATTTTAAATTGAGTTTTGTGATAGAAACTGATGCTTCAGGGTTCAGGTTAGGGAGGGTTCAGGTTAGGGGCAGTGTTGTTGCAAGAAGGGCACCCCGTGGCCTATTTTAGTAAAGTATTGGGTTTGAGAGCACGCCATAAATCTATTTACGAGAAGGAGCTTATGGCCATTGTTTTGGCAGTGTTAAAGTGGCGGCATTATCTCCTGGGGAGGAGATTTATCATACGCACGGACCAACAAAGTCTTAAATTCCTTTTGGAGCAAAGAGAGGTAGGAGCCGAGTACCAGCGATGGGTTAGTAAATTAATGGGCTTCGACTTTGAGATCCACTATAAACCGGGGGCCTCAAATAAGGTGGCCGATGCTTTATCCAGGGAGTTTCCGGGCCTGGTTGAACTGGCAGCAATGGTCTCATCAGGTGGGCCTAAATGGACTGACATCCAACCTGTTATTCAGCAAGATCCTTTTATCAAACAGATTACCCAAGACTTGACTGCTGGTAATCCAGTTCCCAAGGGTTACCATCTCGACCATGAAATATTAAAGTATAAAGGTCGGGTGGTTATTCCAAGAAATTCATCTCTAGTCAGCAACCTTCTTCAAGATTACCACGACTCTCCCTTGGGTGGTCATTCTTGGTATTGGCCAGGGATGCGCAAGCAAGTGGCAACGTATGTCTTTTCATGCCAGGTTTGCCAAAAATCAAAAACTTCTACCTTGAAACCCGCTGGACTGTTGCAACCCCTACCAGTTCCGGACAAAACTTGGGAGGATATCTCGCTGGATTTTGTGGAGGGATTACCGAAATCAAAAGGGGTTGATGCAATCTTTGTGGTGGTTGACCGTTTAACAAAATATGCCCATTTTATTCCATTAAAACATCCTTTCACTGCATCATCGGTAGCAGATATCTTTATTAAGGAGATCGTTCGGCTACATGGATTTCCCTCTACCATTGTATCGGACAGGGACAAGGTCTTTATGTCTCTTTTCTGGAAGGAACTATTTAAACTCCAGGGGACCAAGCTATGTCATAGTACAGCATACCATCCCAGTCCGACGGACAAACGGAAGTGCTCAACAAGTGTGTTAAGACCTACTTAAGGTGTTTTATTTCGGGACAGCCGAAGACATGGGTCTCTTGGTTACCGTGGGCCGAGTACTGGTATAACACCTCTAGTCACGGTTCTACGGGATTCACCCCATTTAAAGCATTATATGGAAGAGACCCTCCTCAACTGGTGAAGTTCGTAAAGGGTAGTACCAGGCTGTCATCCCTTGAGGATCAGTTGGTGGAACGGGATGCCATGTTAGATGACTTAAAAGCTAACCTACTTAAAGCCCAACATCGGATGAAATTGCAAGAGGACCTGTCAAGACGAGAGTTAGAATTCAAAGTAGGAGAGCACGTGTACTTGAAGCTTCAGCCATACCGCCAGCACTCGTTAGCTAAAAAACCTTTTGACAAGCTAAGTGCCAGATTTTTTGGACCTTACGAGGTGTTGCAGCGCATAGGTAAGGTAGCTTACAAACTGAAGCTGCCATCAGAGGCGAAGATTCACCCAGTGTTCCATGTTTCGCAGCTCAAGCAAGTGGTAGGTCAGGCACCATCATCCGCTCAACTGCCACCTGCCCTTACAGATGCACTGGTTTCGGAAAGCTATCCGGAACAAGTTCTGGGCATTCTAAACACACCAGTAGGATCCTCGACGGAATCTGAGGTTTTGATTAAATGGGTGGGAGTGCCGGAGATAGAAGCAACCTGGGAACCCTTCCAGACTATAGCAGAATTGTTTCGTGATTTTCGCCTTGAGGACAAGGTGACTCTTCTGGTAGGGGGTAATGCTAAGAATGAAGCAAGTCCACCTGTTATGTTAACATATAAGCGCAGGCAGAGAAAAGACAGAGACCCAAGGGTGCAGTTGGAATAATAAAATAACATTGAGGGTATTTTGGGGTTTTCAGTCGTGGGAGTATTTAAGCTGTAAGAAAGGGGGCATAGGGTTTTCATGAGAAATATTATTGTGGTTGTATTCTGGGAGAAGCTTACCTCTCGAAGAGTGAGGCTCTTTTTGTAACTAACGTTTCACTTCAATCAGTATTTTGCTACCTTGAACTCTTAGTTTTCCGTTAATTATTAGCTGATTCTTAGCAGATTGATGTTTGATGCCTAATGGATATGGGTAAATTGGTAATTGATGTTACAATGAAGGTATCTATTACTTCTCTGTAGTACCCACTTGGCCACTTTGATAAAAGCTAAATAGTATGACACTGATGTTACAATGAAGGTATCTATTACTTCTCAGAGAATTAACGAATCCCTTCACTTTCTACCATTCTGGTCCCTCACAGACATTTCCTATAATTGCATTGGATCATACTCTAAAGAACAGCCCACATTTTGGGAAGGTTTCAAACACATCGATAATAGATTCAAGGTGACACATGTTGCATAAGATTTATTGACTTTACTTGAAGCAAGTTGGCTTCTTCGTGCCCATCAACTACAGTATCAGTATACAGTAGGCTAAAATTATCGAATTTATACTACTTCCAAAGTAATTGAAGGTATGTTGAAGAGAAAACGGTTGTACAGGTGTGAACTATAGGATGCAAAGTGGAATTAAAATTCCTATAACATAAAGTGATTTGGGATACAAGGCAAATGATGCAAAAAGTAATTAATTTCATAAATGAAGTCCAAGCACTAATTTGTAGAAAACCTGGGGTAGTTTCTAGAGTTTGATAAATATACTATTAACTTGGACCGAAAAACTGCAGTTTCCAGGTATAATAAGTCATCAACAATAATTTGATTATCCTGCATTGCACAGAGATGAGTTTAACAAATTATATAAGGGCAATAGAACTGAGGAATCATCGGAGAACATGAGATGGAGGCAACTTACAAATGAGAACATCTCTTAATATATATTGAATTTAGATTTAACAAGCACATATATTATCCTCTTACCTGGTCTTACATACTATAGATCATCTTTGATAGGGAATGAATAAAAAGGAAACTTGTATTATTATTATTATTAGCAAGTAGTTTAATTATACATGGTAGAGAAATTAATGAATTTACATGCATGTTTTATGTGTTATGCTGGGCTAGTAGTTTACCGCATTTATAGCTTATTGTATTTTTAATAAGCCTAATTGTTATGGGACTTAATCCATATTAGGTAAAATAATCTGTATTTGCAATTCCTATATAAATTATGTAATCCCCACAGAGTAATTACTAATCAGACTTGATCATTGAGATATTATCAAAAATTAAATTAGGTCTTGTATATAGGTCCATAGCTTTTTCCCCTAATGAGGTAGTGGATTTTCGCCAGGTAATCCTCCCAAATTTGTTACCGTTTTTGTTCAATAACTCAATGTTCTGGATACTGTGTTACATCAAACTTATCCAACGACTAGCAAAAAATATGATGTCCAAATAGCTAAAACACCATTATCATACCAGTAAGTGTCCTTGAAACTCAACTTGGAACATAATAATAGTAACTACATAGCACATTCAACAAAGAGAATTTTGAAAATAAATAAAACGCAAAGTAACATTTCAAACTTGTATGACCTGTGTTGTTGTTCTCTTTATCTTCTTGCCACGATATGACATCCTTCGACGTTTGTAATCCCTTTCTTCAGCCAATAACTCTTCTTTTGTCTTGGTGACACTTGTATCCTGCAAAATTAAAATTGATGGGATCAAAAAGAAAATCAACCAGTGTTATTAAAAGCGTGCACATGCGACGCATATGCGAGATCATACAGACCACACCCATGTCCGACTAGACCGAAGCCCACACCCGAGTCAGGTTATATAGCTTTATCAATTTATGAGTGGCCCGATTACTTTGGTGCATCATACCAAAGATTGTTAATCAGCACTTTACTACCAAAAATCGCATCGCTAAATGTCATGGTTTACTTGAGTTTTTACTACTTTTAGGTATATTTTTGGTATTTTCTGTATATTGAGTGCAGAAATGAGTGTAAAAGAGGTAGAATTAGAGATTGTAGAGTAGATTAGAGAGAATACGAGAGAGATTAGAAGAGAAAAAGAGAGATTGAGATCACAATTGAGAGAGATACAGAGTTTAGAGAGAGAAATGAAGTAGATATCCTAGAGAGAGAAACCAGTTATAGAGAGAGAAAGAAATTGGTGGAAATAGATTCCTTTTCATATATTTCATAATGAGGACATTCAGCAACAAACAGGTATTTATAGGCACATACATCTTGTAACTAACTCCAGCTAAAAGACATAAAAGCCCTTACTACTAACACTATCCCTTACTACTAATAGACTGCACTTATACTGTACTGAGAGTACTACTATTCTTGAGAACCCTTCCCCCTTAAGTGCAACCATGTCCTCATAGTTGAGGAAAGCCGAAAATTAGTCTTGATTAAGTCCTCGTCCTCCTCCCATGTAGCCTCATCCACACTATAAGCAACTAATAAACCACTTTAGCATTTCTCAGAATTTGTCTAGTGCCCAATTATCTCAGAAGAACCAGCTCAAAAGTACCCTGCTCAATCACTTGGGAAGTTGCTCTAGAACCTTTCTTTGACCAATAGCCTTTTTCAGCTGAGATACATGGAAAACAGGATAAACCCTAGAAGTAGCTGGAAATTTCAGCTTGTAAGCAACAGATCCCACCTTCTCCTCAATCTCATAGGGACCAAACAATTTAGCTGCTAACTTCAAGTTCTTCCTGATGGCCACTATCACTTGCCTATAGGGTTGTAACTGTAAGTAAACCCAATCTCCTGATTAAAAAGACCTCTCAGATCTCTTGATGTCAGCATAGTGTTTCATTATGACTTGATCTGTCTCCAATAAATCCTTTAAGCAGCTCCATTGTAGCTGTTTAGCTTGTAAGAACTCCTCCAAACTATGCAGATTACTTACAACGGGATCGGGTATTCCGTGTAACCTATAGATCTGCTCAAAGAAGATTGCAGCCAAGTTATTTGCTGATATAGGATGAGACAAGGCCAGAAAATGACTATATCTGCTGAACCTATCAACAATTACCCATATAATAACCTCATAGCCTTTAGATTTTGGAAACCCTGTACTAAAATCCAAAGCCTAATATCCCTTGAGAATTCATGAGGAATGCATAAGGCTGCAACAACCCTGGACTTTTGACTATTTCTCCTTTAGTTTGCTGGCAGACAGGACACTGCCTTAGGACACTGCCTTATCCACTGGCCAACATTTTGATTGATGGTGGGCCAATAAAAATAGTTCGTTATTCTCTTGAGTGAAGCCTGCCTTCCTGAATGACCTCCAATACTGTTTGCATGCAATTCAGCAAAAATCTGTCTCCTTAACTCTCCATTGTCACCGACCACCCATTTTCCTCTATACTGACGTAACTCTTATATCATATAATACTCTTGTGGCCTTTCTTTATAACTGCACATTCAGTGATTAAATCATTTAGTGATTAAATCATGAAGTTGCACATCTCCATCATAACTTTCTATGATCTGTTCCATCCTATCTGAGAGTTTAAGCTTACTTCCAGTGAATTTTCTTCTTTTCCAGGTAGATTCACTTCTTTTCCTTGCCACTGAAACTACATACATAGTATGTTGTTTGCAATTATAGTTGAAGTCACCTACTGTAGACAACCATTCCACCACCAAAATCATTTTCCAATCCTTCAAATTCACCACTTGAGCAGATGTACTAAATATTATTCCATTCCAAGTCCACTTGTAGTGTAAACATTGCTCCTGGTTAATGAGAACTTTTCCATTAGGCAGATAAATCTGCACTTGATCTTGAGACTGAATCTCCAGATTTAAGTCTTTACAGATTTGAGAATGAATTATATTCTTAGAACTGCCTCCATCAATCAGTATTTCAATTTCCCTTCCTTTGATTATACCTTTGAACTTAAGAGGCTGCTAATACGATTTTTTGTTCCTGCCAGTCAACCTCTTCTTCACCTGGAGCCTTATCAAACTTTGGGTCTCCTTCATAGTCATTTGACACTTCTTCTTCTGCCACCACTAAGAAAACATGTGGTTTTTTACATTCATGTCCTTTCACAAACTTCTCATCACAATAGAAACAGAGTCACAAAGTCCCTTCTGCCTCCACTGAGAATATGCAAGTGGCCTTGGTTTGGCAGTGACAATTTCAGTAGGTTAGGATTCACCAGTATAGAGGCACTATTCTCTTTGTTGACTGAGATGTTATTTCCAGCAATATGCTTTACAGTACTACCCAAACTATTGGTAACCCTAGAGAATCCCGTGAAACTAGTGTTCTTTGCTTGAGTGTTGAGAGTTTGCTCATAGAACCTGGCTAATTTCAATGCTTGCTCCAAGGTAGTAGGTTCCAATAGCCTTATCATTCCTCTAATATCTCCTTGCAATCCTCCAATAAAATTTTCCAAAAAATATTCAGATGTCAGACCAGGAATCTTCAAAAGTATCTGCCCTCTACACTTCTCAAATTCATCAAAGTAAATCTCTACTGTAGAAGTCTGTTGTAGCTTCTTAAATCCGTCAAGTACTAATTCAGTATCAACTTCTCCAAATCTGGCTATGGCTAGGAAGGCTCGAGTGAACTAATTCCAAGTTGCATTCTATCTTCCAATCATGAAGGACTTATACCGGGATCTTGGAACTCCTGTCAAGTGCATGGCAGCAATAGCTGACATGGAAGCAATAGTTGATATTCTCTTATCACTTACTTCAAAAATTGTGAAATACTCTTCACAATCCCTCGACCATTCCACAGTATCACTACCCTCCTTGTATACAGGAAAACTCAATTTCAAGTGCTTCAAGCTCTGAAACTCCTTCCTGTCTGTCCTTAGTTCCAAATCATCAAATTCCTCCTCTACAAGCCTAAATTCCAATTGTTGGTCTTTCCTATGCCTTTCAAAAGCAGGCAGCATGTGCTGGATCCCTAAACACTCATTTCTTCTTCTCTATTATTGGAGTCTCAACATCCTCCTCTGAGGATAAATCTGATTTATGAGGTGGTTGTGTTTTAGCTTCTTGCATTCCTAAAACTAAAATCTCAACTGCTGCTTGCAACTTTGCAATTTTATCATCTGAACTTTCCTTAGCACCTATTAACCCTTGTTGATTCCTAAGAACCTTGCTGAGATGATTCAGCTTGCTTAGCAGTCCTAGTGTTGTAAGTCATCCTTAATTCTCTCTCCGATAACAATCAATATACTCTAATACTTAACAATAGCAAAACTACAGCCACGACAAGTTCTAGCCTAATGTTGCTTCAAGCCTTCAATACAACAGTAACAACAAAACACAGGAACAGAATTTTTAACCTAATAATTCTGTAATCTCTTCAATATGAATCACAACTGATACTAGCTAGGTGTAATCCACAGCAATAAGAAAAATCAACATAAACTAACACTGATCTCAACAACTCAAGAACAGATCTGTAAGTAGAGATTAAAATACACCTAGATTGAGCACAAAATTCAAGTTCTGAACTTTGAGGTGAGAATACTGTATAGTTAAGCTCGATCTGCTTAGAATTGAATGTACAGCATGATTGAAGCAGTGGCTGATCTAGATTTAGAGCTCTGATACCAGTTTGTCATGGTTTACTTGAGTTTTTACTACTTTTACGTATATTTTTGGTATTTTCGGTATATTGAGTGCAGAAATGAGTGTAAAACAGGTAGAATTAGAGAATGTAGAGTAGATCAGAGAGAATCAGAGAGAGATTAGAAGAGAAACACAGAGATTGAGATCACAACTGAGAGAGATACAAAGTTTAGAGAGAGAAATGATGTAGAAACCCTAGAAAAAGAAACCAGTTAAAGAGAGAGAAAGATATTGGTGGAGAAGTAGATTCCTTTTCATATATTTCATAATGAGAACATTCAGCAACAAACAGGTATTTATAAGCACATACATCTTGTAACTAACTCCAGCTAAAAGACATAAAAGCCCTTACTACTAACACTATCCCTTACTACTAAACGACTGCACTTATAGTGTACTGAGAGTACTACTATTCATGACACTAAAATTTACCTTGTTACGTCCTCGCTGCCAAGAAAACAGATCATGTTCAATTATGGGCTTAAAGTCCGAGCGCTTATGCCGCTCTTCCTCAGCTCTCTTTGATATAAATCCGTGCTCCGCCATTCTAAAATTAAAATAAAGACATTAGGCACTTCTTCAGAAATACAAAATAATGACTGAATCAAGGAAATAAACCAGAAGCATCATTAAATTTAATACATTGAAAATGAATGGATTAATAAAACATGCAACACTGTCATAGGAGTAACTCATAATACAGGTTGTCTTCTATTTCAAACCTTAAATGCAAGTCTGACTATTTATTTGACTACCTCAAACCCAAAAACTGAGAGAAAAAAATATACTTCTTAGTACTTTTTTTAGGGAATATACTTCTTAGTACTTAACTACATGAAAATTGATATTCAAAGTGACAAAATGTGTTGGAGTGTTGGACTTATAAAAGTTTCGACAAAACTTTTAGTTCATATGATGTTATTTCTCAAAACAATTTAAGAATCATCAAGTTATTACCAAATGTGCAGTACCTGAATAACAGGATCGCATCATATATCCACCACATCACGCAACTATGTGCCCATTTCTCTGAGCTTGGTTTTGTTAATTATAAGTTGAAAAAGTAGCTAAAATGTACTTCTGGAAAGTGGCAACACTTTGAGTTTTAAGTCGGAACAAAGCTTAGCCATATAGGAATTATATCTCGTGAAATAATCCATCAGGAGCTTTCCCTATCTTTTTCACCCATTACAGGTTCAATAAAAATCATAAGTTCCGCACTTGTCAGTGACTTTGAGGTTGCTTTTTTGCAATCATATACGAGTTGATCTCAGATGCTTGTAAGCTTTTTTAATGGTGAAAATAAGAAACATGTCATGTATAGTTCGGTTTCTCTACCGGAATAAACTTACTGATCACTTGTTCCTTAGGAAGGGAAAGACAAACAGCCATAACTTTTTATTAGAACTGCTACAGTGGGTGCAAATAATTACTGATTATATAAGATATTCATGTTTCCTACCAATTAGATCCAAACCTCTAATGCCTTTGCATTTGCAGCTATTCTGTTCCACAAGACATGCCTTCTTTTTTCCATCTACCTAATTACCTTATTACTCCAACATATTGCTTCACCAGGTTCATCATTTTACAAATATCAAACAAAATAAGTACATGCCTTGATTAACCCACTAACAAAGATGATAACTGTACATGTTTGCAACAAGGTATGTAAAGAATCAATCATTTTATACATACATAGTTACAGATAATAATTGCTACCAGTAAAAAAATATAAATATAGACAAACAGAGGAAATACCAAAGCACTTGACATATTTCCATATTGAAGTTGGTTTAACCAGTGCATCTTAGTAGTTAGTAACGTGGTATCATGCCAAACCTTAACAAGATATGTACAACTTACAACGTATGAAAGAACCAATTAGCAGCATGAAGCAAATTGTATTTAACATAAACTATTAAATAGGATGCACACAATAAGGGCAGAAGTGACATACTGTTGTGAAGAATTAAGCTGCCTCGAGTACCTAACAGCTTTAATTTTTTCTTCAAGCAATGATCTGTCACGAAACGCAGCAACTGCTTCTTGTACTTGAGAAACAGATATTTCCCCCTCAGTAAAAAAATCATTGGTTATAATATCACTTGTTTCACCGCTAAACATGAGGAACTTGATAGTAAGATTCAATACCAAGTGCTTGAACAAATGAATAGCAAATAATTTTCCATTAATTTCACCAAACAATATACTCAATTGTGTTCCGTACCACTCCAAAACTTGACATAAAACAGGGCAGTTGAAATAAAACTCATCTCCATTAGATAAAGCAATGGCTTCAGTAACAATTGGCCTCAAACAAAACCTCAACAACAAGAGCACATGATCCCTAACAGAAACATCGATAATAAGACCGTAACGAGGCGAATTAACAATAATCCAAGTGGAAAGATCCTGGAAAAGCTCATGTTGTGTCCCACACGAAGCTAAACAGAAGAAAAGACGACGAATAATAAAAGAATAATGTAAAGGGTAGTGATTCCAGGCATGAGTTTCAGTTAAAAGAAACATAAAGTCGGAAGGTAGAAAACGAAAAAGGGAAGAATGAGAGAAAGGGTGTGGTGGAGAAGTGGAGAAAAAAGGAGGGAGAGTGAAGGGGGGGTGGGAAGGGGGGTCAGGTAAAGAGACGACAGAGGGGCAGTTTAGGTAGAAAAAGCTGGAGGAGGGGGGAATGTGATGGTGGGGAATTAAAGGGCATGGGATGATTGTGGAAAGGGGGGAGAGGAGGTTGATGGATTCAGAGGAGAGATGAATTAGGGTTTTCAGAGTTGATAATGTGCTTTTCAGATTAGGAGGGTTAGGGTTTTGCGGAGATTCAGCTGCAGCCGGAGGAGGAGGAGGAAGATGATTTATGGACATTGGAAGTTGGATCACAATCTCAATCTGATGCCACTACGAACGAACAAACAAACAAACAAGGCTTCATATTGCCCCCATCTTTCTTTATTATTAGTTTTTTTTTATTTATTTATTTTTAATTCTAGTCTAAAAAAATTCATATTTCCCAAATATTCTTACAACATTTTCTCACACTACACATGTACAGGATCAACTACACATGTGGTGACTCTAAAAAATTCATATTTCCCAATTAGTTTAGTTTTTAAAAAAATGAACCTGTTAATTAAAAAAAAATCAACCTAATCGGGTCGGGTCGGGTTAAAAATTGAATAAATTTATTTAAATATTCAAATAAATTTAACCAAAAGTTGAAATAAACTAATAGTTTCCCATAATTTAACGAAAAATAAATATTATTGAAATAAAAATGAATTGATGAATATTTATGTAAATAAAATAAATTTTAATAAAGATAAAATTAGTGGATTAAAGAGAAATATTATAAATAATAAATTTAAAAATATAAAAGTGGGGAGGAAAGGAAATAGTTGAAATGGAGAAGAGAGAGAATTAGTGGAGTTAATAAATGAGAGAAAGATACTTTGAAAGTAAATTGAATGAGTAAAGAATTTTTAGTGGAAGATTAGGGTTGAGCATTCGGTCGGTTCGGTCCAAAACCGGACCGAACCGAATAGACCGAAAAATCGAATTATCATATTTTCTTGGACCGAACCGGACCGAAATTTTATTATGGACCGGACCGGACCGGACCGAAATAATTCGGTTCGGTCCGGTTTTGGATCGAACAGACCGAATTTTTTGAAAAAAATAAAATTATATTAAAATTTTAAACCAAAAATTATATAAAATTTAAATATAATTAAAGTAAGGTGATATGTAGAGTTTTAGAGTGTTTAAATACAATTATAAATTAAAATTTATGATTAAAATTTTTAAGATATATGTAAAAGATATAATATAAAATTATGATATTTATGATTTGGACTATTCGGTCTATTCGGTCCGGACCGAAATATTTTTTACAAGAACCGGACCGAACCGAATTTTATATCGGTCTATTCGGTCCGGACCGAATAGACCGAATTTTCTGAAAAATTAGGACCGGATCGGACCGAATTAGCACGGTTCGGTTCGGTTTTTCGGTTTCGGTTCGATTTTGCTCAGCCCTATGGAAGATGATATCATCAGATTAATGAGATCAGCTCTAATGTGATGATGTCAGCTGTAGTTTATTTTAGTATAATGTAGATATATTTATATTTTTTATTTATTTATTATCATTCTAGTTGTGGGTTTAGGTTTTTAGCGATTTTATAAAAAAAATCATAATTCCCAAATATTTTTACAACATTTTCTCAAACTACACATGTAGAGGATCTACATATACGAATTTGAACGGTCTCTCATTGATCAACCCTGCTTGCCATTCAGCCGAGACACGTGTCCCCACATAATCAAAAACTACAATTTTTTTATTAAAATTTTAAGATATAAATATGTTTAATTTATAAAATTTCCCCACTAAAAAATGTAAATAGGTATAATTTATAAAGTGGCCCCACTAAAAAATGTAATGTTAAGTTAAATGCTCCTATAATACTAGTAAATCTTTGTGAGTCATATTTAGTTTTATTTATAATTTTTTTCGGGTGCGCACTGGATAAACCCCACGGGCTCACGCAATAGTTTGTAAAATACGTGAACCAAGATAAACCGCACTTAAGCGACATGTTCTGGTTCAGGAGACATAATCATAAATTCTCCTCCAGTGGGATTCAAACCTGTGACCAAGAGGATAATTATTCCTTCTTTAACCAATTGAGCCAACTTTTGTGGGCTTATTTATAGTTATATGATCATAAATTGGAGATTAAATATTGAACTATATATGTTGCGGAGATCTTTCTTTTTTATCTTTAGCCATGCAAGAGTAACTTATATGATGCAAACATTTTCTACATTATTAGTTTAGGGAGATCTTTATTTTCGGAACCATTTTTTTTATTTGTAGTGTAAAATTGTGTGCAGTTATCAAATTATCCTTGCCTTGACTTTTTTGTTGTGCATGGGAGTAGTTTAGTCTTTTCACTCTTTTGTTATTCTGAAAATAAGAAACTAGTTCTAGAAATAACATTTTTTTTAATTTAAGAACTTACGAAATGGGAACATTAATTTGTCCAGACATGGAAAGTAATTAGAAAGATAAGTTTAGTTTCAAGAGACTCTTTAGAACAAGTCCAACAACCTCCTTAAATATGGTCTTAAGTTTAAAGTTAAAAAATTGACATAAAACTTCATTCCAATAGTGTCTTAATGGTTCTTTACGTCACTGGGACATCTTCTTCCTACCTTAAAAATTAGGAACCACTTGTCATTCCTTTAATCATTTTTATTAATAAAAAAATCATTTATCTCTCTTCTTTTTACTTCTTTTCTCTCATTTTCTTCTATATCCTTTCAAATTTATTATTACCATAATAATAAGGAACGAGTATAAGGATCATTATTGAAGTTAAAATTCAAAATGATATTTTAAATCACTAAGAGTTACTATTTTATAATATTTATAAGGAACTGTTAGATATTGAGTGTAGTGAAATATAACACAGAGGGGGTGAATGTGTTTTTTTGGATTTTAATTTGCTTTGAAAGTGTTTGGCTTATAAATGAACAAAGCAAATATGAACTTGTAGAGATAAATTGTTTAACTGGAATTACACAAACAAAATATCAAAAACTCACTTGATTGTATTAATCAAACTTGTTTTGCTACAAATCTGTGTTCTTAAATAAGAACCCAGCTACAAATCTTGAGAGAGAATACAAGATATTTTCTAGATCTGTTTGATACTTCTAAACTGAGGAGTCGTGCATGCTTTATAGACTAATAACACGGGTTTATAAAACTTGCACTAAAATATACTAACACAGTTTCTAAAACTATCTTGTCTATGTCCATTTCCAGAGTTAGCAAATCTCTGCCGAATCTTGTAGGTATGTGACCCTCCTCTGTCCAGTGAATCTTGACCCTTGATCGTGTATTCTTCAAGCTGCTTTGTTAGACTTTCCAATTCAGTGAATGAATTATTTGTTGACTGATAATCTTGAATCTTCCAATTGTCTGCATTCTGTAATATGAGCTAGTTTGTCGAGATCTCTTTTGTTCTATAAATATGTCATATATCGATAAGTATAATGACTTATCGATATTTTGAGTTCTCTACATGTGTCTTTGACTTGTCGAGGTCTCCAGTTCTCTATATGAAGAATGACTTGTCGATATATTCAGTTCTCTGTATAGGCTTTTGACATGTCGATATCTCTAGTTCTCTACATGAAGATTTGGCTTGTCGAGATCTCTAGATCTCTACACGAAGAAATGACTTATCGATATCTCAGTTCTCTACATAGACTTTTTGACTTGTCGATATCTGAGATCTCTACATGCATTTTGACTTATTGATGTCTTTTGGGACTTCTCGATAGGTCATTTTGGACTTCTCGGAAGACTTCTCGATATCCCTTGATTTGTGACTTGTCGATATCTAACTTAGAACATTTTTTTCTAGAACAGAATTATTCAAATACAAGCTCCTACACTTCTCTCTGAGGCATGATCATGATTTGATCTTCTTCCATATTTTATTCCTTAGCTTGAAGACTATTCACAACAAAATCCTCCAGTCTAATCTACTTAACATTTTTACAGACTCAAGAAATACAATTACTGAACACAAATTTAGATTATCATACAACTTATTTTTAGGGTTGTCAATGTGACTTAGTCTTGTTATGTGCAGGCATGTCTTGCACAACAATCTCCCTCAATTTGTGAGAAGATTGCTTGTCACAAATTCATGCTTGATAACAAGACTAACCCCAAGCTAAAATCAAATAGAGTAAGATTGACAAATTTACAAAGTATATTTTACACATCTTTACATCAAATGTTGAGTTACAAAGATTATTTAAATTTCTCATAACCTGGTTCCTTTCTAATTGGGTTCTTGAGTTTGACTAGTACTTCAAGTTCTTCAATGATCTCAGTCCCTCTCAGAGCTTCCACTTGTTTGAGCCATTCAGCTAATGAGTAACTGTTGAGAAGATGAATCCTATATTTTAAAAATCTATTTGTCTTAATGTTCAGAAAATGTCCATCTTTAGACACCCTGCTCAACCCCCTTGCATTCAGTCCATTTGATCTTTGCTCAAACATTCCAATCTCTTTAGCATATTTCCTTTCTCTTTCATCCCTTTCAGCCTTTTCCATTACATGCCTTATATTTCTCTCTCTTAACCTCTCAGCCAACACAACCTTCCTCATTCATGTACATGAATCCCTTGCATTCATCAAACTTATTACTCTCTCCAATTCTGCAGCTGAAAATGTTTCAATAACTTCTCTATTCAGCAAAATGAAGGTGTCATCTTTGTAGTAGATCATGACTTCTCCTAAAGTAACAACAAAGACTTTGACTATCTCCTCAGCAAACTATTTGTGATAATCATCATCTGATATACTTTTAGAAATTGGTAAAAAGTCATCTTGATTGAAACAATTCCAAAGTGCACCAAGTTCAGCTTAAATTTTTCTTGGTTTTCTTTCTACAGTCTTGAAGTGAGTTCTAGTTTTTGAAACCTACTAAAGATGTCAGTGAGAGACTCACTTTCTTCACTATGAAAATGCTCATATCGCTGAATGAGTAGCTGCATCTTATTTTCCCTGACTTGTTTAGTGCCATCACAGATAATCTGTATTGTATCCCAAACATCCTTGGCAGTTTTGCAATTGATGATGTTGTCAAACATATCACCATCAACTCCATTGAACAGGATATTCATGGTCTTCTTATCTTTCCTGACTTGTTCAATATCAGGATCAGACCATTCATGCCTTGGCTTTGGGACAGATGGCTCATTTCTAGTTGTAGCTCTCATTGGTATATGAGGGCCTCTCTCTATGCAATCTACATAAGCCTCATCTTGAGAAAGTAAATGAAGATGCGTCTTTACCTTCCAGTGACGGTAATTATCTTTATCCAGAAAAGGAATCTTGACTCCAACATCCTTCTTGTTCATCTTACTGTTTTGTTGTGATATTTAAACTCTTTGTTCTTCAAGAGCTCGCTCTGATACCAATTGTTAGTCCCTAACAATGCAACAAGAATTACAGAAGGGGGGTTGAATGGAATTCTTGAAACTTTTTCACAAAGATATAAAATGTTCTATCTTAATAATATATAACTGTGTGAATTGATTTGCAAACTGCGGAATAATAACTTGGAATGAATCAATACACAAGTAATTAAAAACACAAGGCTTTAAAACTTTCTGGTGGATTTGAAAGTATCCACCAGAGATATATATTATATCAAGAGAACTCTGTGTAGCAAGATTTGCTCACAGCTGCTCACAAATATGAACAACTAAGTTTTCAGAGAAATGCTAAGAATACAGCTTACAAATGTTTCTCTAAGAAAATTCTTACTTAGTTGCTTCTAGTTCTATTTGCTACTTCTTGGTTTATATATCACCAAGATTACAAAGTAATAAGACAAGATAATAAAACAGAACCTATCAAGTCTAATATTATGCTGCTTCATTACTTTATTCCAGCATCTTTGAATATCTTCATAATAGCATGGAAATGACAATGCTTCTTTGTTCTCTAAAATCCAGTTGAATAGGCTTCCACATTCCATTTACATACACTCGACGCATGTGACTGTGTTGTCACTGTCAACAGATATTTGAATTCTTAATCCATCGGGTTCATGATCATCCGTCGAGTTCATGATCATCCGTCGGGTTGTCTTGTTGATCATCCGTCGAATGGCATTGCTGTTTATCCGCCGGGTAGCAATCTGGCATTTGACTTCATTTCATTTATGCAGAATTACAAGACATCATCTATGTACAATTAATCAACCTATTCTGCATATCTAAGTAAAGTCAACATGACTTGAGTGCTACTATAGAAACTACACAAGGTGTATGCAGAAATGTGCTACAGACTCATTATTACACAAGCTACTCACTCGATGGATAATAAATCATCATCCGTCGAGGACTATATTGAGTCATCCGTCAGGACTATAATCCTTATCCGTCGAGTGCTACATTTTTTCACTAAGTAAAATCTACTAAGGTGTTTTGTTAATGAAATCATCAAGTACACAACATATTCACAACAGAAAGGATGACGAATGATTTGGATATCAATGGGACGACCTTATTTGTACTTAAGATGACCAGTCTTTCATACTATATAGCGTACATCACATGATTAGGTGGCGTCCCATCATATCTTTCGTCATTTAAACAAAGGGTCACACCATAACGCTGTTTGTCTCAATTAGAAAGCAAAACCTTGAGGAGAAAATGATTTTAAAAGGAATACAATAAGATTCTTTTCCTTATTGCCTCATAAAACTTATTAATATAAGTTCATACTTATTCAAGAATCAAGGAGAATACACGCTGTCACATTATAGAACAGAATGATATCGTTGATTGTATTAGTGTGTGTGCATAGAGACATCACTATTATGTTTATGTTATGAAACATTTGGATTATTAATTATGATTCTATGGATTATTCTTTAGTAATTTATTATATCTTTATTTTCTGCAATAAAATGTCTAATTAATAAATAGTCCTTGGAATATGATATGTAAATCTATATCTCTAAGTACATGACTTAGAAATGAGATTATGAGAATAGTATTGATATTCCTCAAGGTCCCCAGTCAAGTATTATTGTTAAGAGACGATAATAAATACGTTGAGACTAGTGTGTTTGTTGACTAGATGTTCACATCTCATTGATCATAGGTATGGTGATAATAAAAATCAAAACACATGCACATGTATTAAATACATGGTGCTGGATTGACCCGTTGTGAGATACTATATGTTTAGAGTGTCATAAGTTGATCTCACAGTGATAATGATGTATTGGTCTTTCGACCTGAAATCATTATATTTCTATACGAGAATTATTATACTTTGATACTATTGAAAGTTATCCTTGACCGGGTAATAATAAAAGTAGACATTGGGTATATTATGAATCATATGAGAAATATAAATAATATAGATGGGATTTAGCCTTCCTTTATTAAAGGAGTGATATTATTGGCCTCTTGATTGAGTAAGAGGCGTGCTCAAATACTGATTTGTTTGATAGTTTACTCATTGATTAAGGAAAGAAGGATTAAACGTTAACAGAGGATGACACAATGCATGCCTCGAGTTTGATCTATAATATAAGGCTAAAAGGATTATATTATATTGTACATTATTCACGAAAGGTTTAATTGAATCGCTAATTATTATTGTTACTTAGGGAGCAATGATGTATTACTAGATGTCACTCATTATTTATAATTTTATTATTAGAAAATAAAATTATTGCCAACGTAATAATAACTTAAAGGGTCACACACAAAGAACGTTTAAAACGGAGTGTTATTTAAATTATGAATTTAAATATTTTATTATTGTTAATTCGAATTTAATTATTAAATTAATTAAGTGAGACTTGATTAATTGTATATATATTAGAATTCGAATTTAATAATATTATAAACCCAAAATCAGAATGGGTCCTTTTAGAAGTTCATTATGATTAGGGTTAGGCTCGAATCCCCCCTCTCTCGCTATATATACATTAAGATGTATATTTTTAGTGTTTGGAAGAAATATCACGTTTTTGAAAAAATCCTAGCAGCTCTACATCTTAGAGAGGCTAGAGAGAGAGAGAGAGAGAGAGAAGAGGCAATCAAATCGGCTAGTAACGGCTCCGGTGATCGTTGGACGATCGGACGTTCGTGTGGATACCTTGGAGAGCAGATCTTCGAAAGGAGGGTTGCTGTGTTGGTTCATCAAGATCAGAACAGTCCATTACAATCAGAAGGAAAGCTTTATTATAGGTAAACATCTATTCTCCATAATTATCCAGTCATTATACATAGATTTTGCGGTAAGTTTTTTATTTTTCCATTGTATTGTATTGATTGAATCCCTAAAAGATTGCCACTCACATCTCACTTACGTATACCTTTAGGGTTCATTTGATTAATATATTCCAAATCCAATTCTGATAATAACTTCAGAAAGTCCTCCGAAAATGCATTCATAAATTCATCAACTATGACGATTTCTTATTATTAGATATTTTATTTCTATTATCATTTATACGTGTTCAATATTTTAACAATTCAAGCATATATACCCTTTACTACATATACAATCGAAACTTCTTATTAGATTTACAATCATAACTTCTAATTCTGTTTATGCCGTGTAGAATAACCATTGATCATGTAACACATCGGCTCCTTTGATAGTAATAATATACTTCTTCAAAATCTGGAAAATTCCTCAATTTCCTTCAATCATACTCTAGCTTCATTTGAATCAACGGATCCTTTAAACTTTAATAATTTCATGGATTGGATAGATTTAAATGTTCTCTTAAGCTAACTCTATTATTAATACTATTAAACAAGATTTGCAACCTTGAGTAAAAAAAAATTGAACTTTTCATTTACTGCTGCATAACTATCTTATTCATAGCTCTAACTCCAATGCTAACATCTAGTACTACCATTTGATACTCTCATCATCGTCTTTGGTGTCATAATTACAACCAATCGGCACAATTCAATATTCTGCATGTACATAAATCATATTTTCTTATCAACTTCAAGTGTACCTGGTAAGGTAGGTGTGTCGTTCCTAGTGCGGTGCCCGAGAAGTGGCTGATAATAACAAGAAACTTCTCACTAGAATGGTGTCCTTGGGAACTTACAACTTTTGCTCTCCAATCAACTCGTTGCCTCAAACCTGGAGCTTTTTCTACTACACAATTATAAAATGGATCATACTAAAACTCGTTTGCCTTTCCTTATACAAGATCATCTGAAGAATCAATCTTAATCCATTTAAAATCACGCTGAAAATAAGGGTAGTTTACCCAATATCTATCGAGATGTCGATTCCTTGGAACTAGGGCTCAGTGTACTTAAATTATCTATAGCGTCAACACATTCATCTCATACCATCTTGACAACATCTTATCTTCATAATCAATATCATATCCAATTATATTAACTCAAACTCAACATGAGTTTACTTAAGGTCTTACCTATCTTATATGACCTGCCAATATTATCTCAAATTCTACCTATTCTTATTTTAAGGACCAATAATCTGTAGCTCTGATACCAACTATGACAGCCCCCAAATCCGGAGTCAGGTTTGGGTGTAACCAAACATCATTAAATAACATAAACATGTATATTAACATAAATATACAGATGACCCATCAATCTCTGGATCGATTACAGGTTATGGTATGAAACAAGAATCTAAACATCTAAACTTTTATAACAATTAATTTGAACTTCATTACCTTTTTAATCAATGTTCTCATTTTATCCCTTCTGAGATATCCAACTTCCTGAAACTGGGATCTCTCCATTTTGTTTTCTATTACGAGCTATCTACAGTTATCCTCAGGTGATACTGAAAGAATAAGGAAATAAAAAATAAGAGTAAGCCAAAAATGCCCAGCAAGTATCATAATTGGTTTCCTAGGTATCATTATCAAGAAAAACTCCTGAAAAAATCTTTAAATGATTTTATAAACATCTTTATTAATTTAAATATTTGAGCGAATAAAACACCGACCCTTATTAGCCTTCAATCATAGACCAAAATCCACAAACAATTCACTGATTCATCTCTTGAATCAATTATTTGTTCGGTTTTGTAATCATGAAACTTTCAAAGAAAGAATGACGTTAATGACGATCAACAATAAATTAGACCGGACACTAGAACCAACATATGTAATATACTCTATCGATCAGTCATACTATAGTACGGATCTATACCCATCTGCATAGACCCACCATCATATCGGATATCTAGACCATTTTGGCTTAAAAATTCATAGGGTCCAATCCATCCCTGGCCCTTAGGGTCCAATCCATCCCTGGCCCTTTTCGTAACCTCCAGTCCGTAGAGTATTTTGATGATAAACCATTCTGGTTAAAACATCATGATTTAGGCTTCAAAAATAACCCAGAACAACATGTATTTGCTCAAGAGATCATTGTTAGATATTGAATGCAACATATAGGGGGTGAATGTGTTTTTTGGATTTTTAGCCTTTTTAAACTTGTTTGAATTTTAGGTGAACAAAACAGTGTTATTTTGTAAAGATGATGTGTTTACAGAAATAACAAACAAACACAGTATTTCAAAACTCACTTAATTTGTATTAATTAGTTTGTCTTGCTATAAATTATGGGCTCTTAAGACAATAAGAATTCAGCTTCTTCCTTGAGAGAATACAAGAAAATTTGATCTGTTTTGTTACATATGAACTAAGGACCAGTGCATGCTTTATAGACTAGCCGTACGGTTTTACAAGACATGCACTAAAATGTACTAAACTACTTTATAAAGCTACCTTTTTCTATTTCCATTTCTAGCTTAGCAAATCTGTGTAGTATCTTGCAGGTCTGTGACCATCCTTTGTCCAGTAATTTGTGGCCCTTGATCTTGTATTCTCCCAACTGCTTTGTAGATTTTTCAAACTAGTTGATAGATTGTTTGTTGACTGATAATCATGAATCTTGAAATTGTCTGCATTCTGTATTTCAGAAGTGTGTCGAGATCTCTAGTTTGTTCTATAGAGGAGTGACATCTCGATAAGTATAATGACTTATCAAGATCTCTGAGTTCTCTATAGGTGTACTTGACTTGTTGAGGTCTCTAGATCCTTGCATGTGAAATGACTTGTCGATATATCTGAGATCTCTACATGTAGAAGTGACTTGTCAATATCTCTGAGATCTCTATATATATTTAGACTTTTCGATATCTCTGAGATCTCTATATGAGAAATTGACATGTCAATATCTCCAATTCTTCACATCTTCATTTAACTTGTCGATATCTCTGAGCTCTTTACATGCATAAATGACTTGTCGATATCTCCAGTTCTCTACATCTTTATTTGACTTGTCAATATCTCCGAGACTTCTCTATAAGACAATTTGGAGTTCTCGACAAGTCATTCTGGACTTCTTGAATGACTTCTCGATATAACTTGATCTGTGACTTGTCGATATCTTGACGTAGAACATTTTTCCTATAATAATTTTATTCAACTTCAAGCTTCTACACTTTTTTTGAAGCATAATCATGACTTGATCTTCTTCTAGAGTTTATTCCTTAACTTGAATCTGTTCATAGAAAAATCCTCCAGTCTAAACTTCTAACCTTTTTACAGACTCATACATTACAAAATACAAAATTGATTATCAGACAACTAAATCTTAGGGTTGTCAATGTGACTTAGTCTTGTTATTACACAATACTAAGTCTTGCACAACAATCTCCCCCAATTTGTGAGAATATTGATTATCACAAAATCGTGCCTGATAACAAGACTAACCCTAAGCTAAAATCAATTACACAAAATATTGACAGATTAATAAATAAAAATTTATACATTGAGTAATTACATCAGTTCAAACATTACAAGCATAAGGTGAATTTCTCAGAGCCTGGTTTTTTTCCTAATGAGGTCCTTGAGATTTACTAGCACTTGAAGTTCTTCAATTATTTCAGTCCCTCTTAAGGCTTCTACCAATCTGAGCCAATCATCCAGTTTATAGCTTTTGAGGTAATTTACTCTGAATCTTGAAAATCTGCCAACTTGAATGTTCAAGAAATGTCCATCTTTTGAGATTCTACTCAGCCCATTTCCTTGAGTTCATTTGACCTCTGCTCAAATATTTCTATCTCCCTAGCATATTTCCTATCCCTTTCTTCCTTTTTAACCTTTATTCTCGCATGTCTTTTATACCTTTCTCTCAACCTCTCAAACATCACAGCCTTCCACATCCTTGTACTTGTATCCTTGTCCTCCATTACCTCCCTGCTAAGCAAAATGAAGGAGCCATTCAAATAGTATATTATGGCTTCTGCTAAAGAGACAACACAAACTTTGACAATTTCTTCAGATAATTGTTGGAAATAATCATCATCTATTATGCTCATGTTTATCGGCAGAAAGTCATCTTGATTGAAACAATTCTAAATGACACCAGTATCAGCTTGTATTTTCTTAGGTTTTCTCCCAACAGTCTTGAAGTGAGTTTTGGTTGGAGGCTTGAATGAAGGTAGGTTTGTGATTTTATTTAATGTGACTTGGCTGGATCTGATTGGTATTTTGAGTAAGGTATTGGTAGTTTGTTTGTACAAGAATTTAGTTTTTTGAGGTAGGGTTGGTTGAGATTGTGTTTGGCTTGGTTTGGAGGTTTGAGTAGGTTGGATTTGTAAAATTTTGGCTTCCTGGACATTTTGTTTCTTTGACTCCCCTTTACCACCTCTTGTACTTTTCTTTCCATCTCCTTTCTTCTTTTATCTCCCCTTTTTCTTCTCATACACCTTGCTGCCTATTGCCTTAGAAGATTGACTTCGATTTGAGCTAAAAGATTTGTGTTCATCCTTCTACTGCTCATCATCATCCAAATCATCTTTGGTGTTGAGTTGTGTATTTGGCAACATGGTTTCAGCATTCTATAAATATCTTCCCAAAATCTTTATTTTTTCTCATCTTCAGTTGTCTTCTTCTTCTTGGTCTTTAGATCTGTTTCCACCATCATGATCAATTCGAGATTACCCCTAACACAGTTTTTGGCGATTGTGAAGTATTTGCATTCCCTGGTTTGAGAACAGATGTAGGTCACCCCCTTGCTTGAATATATATAAGCTTTAGGAAAAGCAGCTATCTGAGCATTTTTGAGTTCTACAAGCAATTGAGTGTCCTCTGGAATAACTGGAATTGACCCTATCAATAATGACATTCCAGCTCAGACGCTCTTTTGGATTTAAGATTTGAGAGAGAAACCTGTAGACACTTGTCTAAACCACAATCATTAACATTGGAAACTATTCTTTCCTCCATGAAGTTCCCACTTTTTAAACAGTACCACTCTCAGGAAGTTGATATTATTGACCAAAGCTTTTTTATAGGTGATGTAGTTATTATGAAGAGAGACTCTAAGCACAGTGAGTAACTCATTGAACTCTTTGTCTTGACAAGGTCCCTCTGCAGCTTTTTGGAGTTTATCTTTACCAATATCTTGAGTAAGTTTAATTTGAGTGAAGCTTTGGCCAGAGTGTGATGTTAGTTTTTGCAGTCCAGCTCCTTTTGATTGTTGCAGTCTAGCTTCTATCCCCCCTCATAACTAGGATGTCTTTATCACTAAAGTCAAGGTGCTGAGTCCAGAAGACACTCTTTTGCTACATGAACTTAAATCAGGTTAACAAGGAGCTTCACCTGAAGCTTATCTAAAACCTAGCAAGGAAGTGACCTACATATGCCTGCAACACTGGGAGATGCAAACACTTTCAACTACCTAAACATTGTGTCATGATAAATAAAAAGTTAGTGATGACAATTAAGACTGAGCAGAAGACAAAGAAGATCAAAACTGCTGAAGATCTTAAATGATCTCTATCTTTGGAAGATATCTGAGAACTGCTGAAAGCATGCTGCCAAAAACCAAAATCAATGAAAAGGATGATGATCAAAAGAAAGATGAACATAAATCTTTTGGCTCAAATCCAAGTGAATACAACAAAAGCAGTGAGAGTCATAAGGAAATAAAGGGTAAAAAGGATGAGAAGAAAGTGAAGCATAAGGATGGAGACAAGAAGAAGAATGGAGAAGATTGTAAAGACACAAAGAAAACACCTGTAAGCCAAACATCTAAAACTGTATAAAACCCTAGCCAAACATAAACTCAAAACATCCAAACTTCCAAGCCTAAATATATTTACAAACCCACAACCAACTCTCTACTTAAAATACCTATCACAACCAGCCAAACCTCCTTGAAGAAACTGATCAAACCCCCATCATTCAAACCACCAACAAAAAATCATTTCAAGTCTATTGGAAAAAAATCAAAGAAAATAAAAGTTGAAATGGGTGTTCTATGGAACTGTTTTAATCAAGATGATTTTCTACCAATTTTAGAAGAAATATCAGATGATGACTACAACAATCGACTAGTTGAAGAAATAGTCAAAGTCTATGCGGAAAACTCTGGGAGAGGTAAAAATTTATTTTAAGGATGGCAAGAGTAATTAGTTTGATGACTGGGAAGAATGCTTTCACAAAAATGAGGAATGTTGAACTAGCTAGAAGGTTGAGTGAAAGAGATGAATGACATGCAATAGAGAAGGCTGAGATGGAAGCTAATGCTATCAAAAAGGCTAATGAGATAGATATGTTTGAGAAAAGATCAAATGAACTAAAATCTAAAGGGTTAATTAGAGTTTCTCCATATGGTATATTTCAGTTTCTCCATATAGTGTGTTTCTAAATATCAAAACTCACACATTCTCAAGGTATAGAATCAAATATCTTGACACTTACTCAGTAAATTAATGGCTGAAGCCAGTGGAATCTCTAAGAGGGACTGAGATAATTGAAGAACTTGAGTGTCTTGTCAAACTCAAAGATTTGGTTATAGAGCAACTAGGATTTGAAAACTTTAGATAATTCTATAAATTACAATCCTCGATAAAACTATAAAATGAATCTCATGTATAAAAGCTTGTACTTTATTTATATGCTAGTTTTTAATTTTAGTTTGGGGTTATTCTTGTTATCAGGCATGAATTTGTGAGAAGTAATCTTCTCATAAATTGGAGGAGATATTTGTGCAAGTCATGCCTCTACATAACAAGACTAGGTTACTTTAATAGCCCTAAATTTAGTTATATAATAATCATTTTGTATTTATAATTATATCGCTTGAGTCTGTAAAAATGTTAAGGAGATTAGACTGCGAGATTTTCCTATGAACAACCATCAAGCTAAGGAATAAACTCTAAAAGAAGATCAAGCCTGAATCAAGCCTCAGAGAGAAATGTAGAAGCTTAGAATTGAATAATGTTATTTTTGGAAAAATGTTATAAGTCACATATTGACAAGTCACAGATCAAGATGTACAGAGATGTCTATCGAAAAATCAGAATAACTTTTAGAATATCACTCTACTTGTAGAGATGTCATTATACTTGTAGAGAAGTCATTCTACTTATACAGATGCCATTCTACTTGTAGAGAAGTCCAAGGAATATAGAGAAATGAAGATGTCGACAAGTCAAAATTGCATGTAGAGAAGTGGAGATGTCTATAAGTCAAAACTACATGTAGAGAAGTGGAGATATCGACAAGTCAAAACTGCATATAAAGAAGTGGAGATATCAACAAGTCAAAACTGTATGTAGAGAAGTGGAGTTATCGACAAGTCAAAACTGCATGTAAAGAAGTGGAGATGTCAACAATCCAAACTGCATAAAGAGAACTAGAGATATCGATAAGTCATTCTGCATATCGACATGAGACATCTCTATACAGAAATGATAATCTCGATAACAGATCAAATTTACATAATACAACCATCTTGAAAATTTAAGATTATCAATCAACAAACCATTTTATCACTGAAATAGAAAGTCTAAAAATGTAGTTTGAGAAAGGCAAGATCAAGGGCCAAGATGTAATGGACAAAGGAGGGTCATAGACCTGAAAGATTACATGTTGATATGTTGCACTTAAAGTGGAAACAAACAAATAGACTTTAGAAAATGTGTTAGTCCATTTTAGTGTAATCTTTGTAAGCTGTGCATGTTGTTCAAGGAAAACATGTCACAGGTCCTTTTGTTTTAGAGTAACAAAACAGATCTAAAAATCTTGTATTCTCTCATGAGAAGTAGCTGAGTTCTTATATTCAAGAACACAGATTTGTTGCACAACTAATTTGATTTAATATAAATCAAGTGAATTTTGATAATTGCTTGTATATCTTATATTGAGTTATTTATCACTACAAATTTATATCTAGTTGTTTAAGTTCCAGAGCCAAAATATAACTCGATTTTCAAGATAGTAAAAATCAAGAAAATCGAGAAAATAAATTATCCCCCCTCTGTGTTGCACTTCATACCTAACAGGACACCATAACATACTCCACCCATTGTGACTTTAAGACTGATGAATAATAAGGCAGAGTAAGACACATTAAATATCGACTTGTAAATTGCAAGAAAGTTGAAAGTTGACAACATGTAATTGCGATCTTTCACTTAATCTGAATCATTTCAATAAATATAAAGAAAAAAAGACGGGAAGATGCTAGCTTACATAAAAATTTTAAATTTCTACAAATTAGATCTCATGTATTCGACATACAATAAGTTCCAAGAGTGTCCTACATACAATTTGACGCTTAAGCTGGAATAGGGGAAATATTTATCCATCTCAAAATATTCAACATTCCAACCATAAACATCTCCAAACCAACCATTGAAAGAGATTACACTTTAGAGGGAATCATAAAAGTTACAACACATAACGGTAACTGATAAATGGAATTTATATCCACTTAGAAGCGCTTCTTATCGGCTTAAGTTGGTGTTTTGGAATCAAGTATTTGGTATTTCTGATGTGTTTTGTGTTTAGTTAGTTTCAGGGCACTAGTCAGGAGGTAGGAAAGGAGCTTTATAATGATTTTATGCTAATAAGAGGTCAAGAATGGAGTTGCGGAAGATCGCACGAAGAATGGAGGGCCTAAAAGAAGAAACTGCTAGAAATTCCAGAGAGCAGGTACGCCCATGCCCATGTTTCCAGAGAAGGAGCGCGCCCACACTAGGAAGCTGAGTGCCCGCGCCTGACACTTGCTGCAGAATCCTGATTTGAGTCTGGTTGGGTGATTTGAAGAGTCCAGGTGATCCAGGGGCTTATATATAATGAAAATAAGATGTCTTTAATAAGAAGAAAGCCAGGGAGAACATTAAGAAGACCTAGAGCACACGAGACAACTAAAGAGAAGTAGAATTAGTTTCATACTTTTGTATTCTCGATTTAGGCGATACTTTTGGATTATTATTTTTGAATTGTTCTAAACCCTAGTACTTTTATATTATCTCATAGTATTCTGAACTTATTTATTACCATGTTTTCATTGGAACCCATGATGATGATGCGTTCAATCATGAACTAATCATTGTCATGGGGTTCTAGCGGATTTATTTATGAATTTCAATAGTTGATTGTTTAAATCCTTAGTGTGTGGTAATTTATGATTTCCTAGTTTGGTTGTGCTTATTCGTTTTTGATGCGTAGCTAACATTTAAGATTGTTTGTTAATCTCTATTGAAGCGACAGTGAATATAGAGGTTTAGAACTTTCCATGCTAGTATAGGTTTATGTATGAATTGACATGTATGATTCGTAGTGTAATTTTAACCATCTCACACACCCTATGTAATCACAATAGATAACTTATTTCTAAACCGTTATGTTTTCAAATTCTATAGACATATAGGGTATAAGCATAATTGGTGTCTATTTTACTTCTATCTTGATTGTGGATGCTCAGTAGTAGGGTATACGTATATCAAAAGATAACGTATGCTAATTTCGTGCTATCTGATTAGTTATCATCATCATCACATACTATTGATAAAGACATAAAATTTGAATGAAGTATTTAATGAAATTAGAATCTCATGTTTTATTCTCATATAAGTAAATCAGTTATAATCTCTTAGTTAATGCATGCTAGTATAATCTCTTAAGTAGTTAATCAACTCAAATTTGTTACTTGTCTTAGCTGTGAATGATAATCATACATTGTTGCATAAGTGCATAATTTGAACTTAACCTAAACCAGTCTCTGTGGGAACGAACTTGACTTAAATCTTATACTACTTGTGATCGTGTACGCTTGCGTGTATTTTCGCGTGTGTTTTATTGCGAACAAGTTTTTGGCCTCACTGCCGGGGACTCGGTGTTAATTTTCAGTTTATGTGCTTGAGATCAGTGGTCGTTAAAGTTTACTGACTAAGATTACTTTACTTACTATGGTTACTTTGTTGTGTTTCAGGTACTCTAGAGAGCGTGTATGCGAACGCGTTCTCAGTCTCATAAGGAAACACTAGACTAAGTTGAAGGAGAGGAAAAAGGTTTTTGAAGAAGTTGAAAATGTTGAAGAAGAAATAATCATTGGAATTGGGGAACCAGTAGCAACAACGAACACGTTGATGGATTATTCTCAACCAAAGATCAATGACATTCAATCTAGCATTGTCAGCCAGCTATCGCAGCTAATACCTTTGAAATCAAGCATGACACGATTCAGATGGTGCAGAATTCAGTCCAGTTTGGGGGTTCTCCAACGGAATATCCCAATATGCACATTAGGGATTTCATCGAGATCTGCGACACCTTCAAGTTCAATAATGTTTATGAAGATGCTGTGAAACTGAGACTTTTCCCATTCTCTCTGAGGGACAAAGCTAAGAGCTGGCTGCACTCTCTACCTCCTGGTTCTATTGCGATATGGGAGGAACTTGCTCAGAAATTCTTTACTAAATTCTTCCTAATGGCAAAGATAGCTGCAATCAGGAATGCTCTTACTCAATTTGCACAGTTATCAGATGAATCTCTGTGTAAAGCTTTGGAGTGCTATAAGGAGATGCTTATGAAGTGTCCTCATCATGGAATGCCTGACTGGATGGTGATCAATTGCTTCTATAATGGGTTGGGAGAACAGTCAAGACCTATGCTCGATGCAACATCAGGTGGAGCCTTATGGGCTAAGAGAGCTTATGAGCTAATTGAGATGATGACTGCGAATGAATATCCGAATCCAACTCAGAGGCTACCACATGGTAAGGTAGCATGAATTCTGGAAGTGGATACAGCTTCGGCTATCACTGCGCAGCTCAAAGCGTTGACTATGAAGGTCAATTCTCTGACCAACTATGGTGCTCATCAAATAACTAGTGTTTGTGAGCTTTGTGCAGGTTCGCATGCGACAGAGCAATGTGCTATATCTAGTGAATCAGCTCAGTTTGTGAGCAACTTTCAGAGGTCGCAGCAACCAGTTCCCGCCACTTATCATCCTAACACCCGCAACCATCCTAACTTCAGCTGGAGCAATAATCAGGGTGGTATGAAACAGCCATACCAGCAGTTTGGAAACAAGCAATTCAATCCTCCTGGTTTTCAATAACAGTATGTACCAAGGTAGCAATTTCAGCCACTGGGAATACAACAACAATCTCATGAAGGTGCCAGTCATTCTTCTAATGAAAAATCTGAATTGGAGGAGTTGAGACTTATGTGAAAGAGCCAAGCGGTTTCAATCAAAACTATGGAGAATCAAATAGGGAAGATTGCTAACGCCTTATTAAACCGACCACAAGGAACTCTTCCAAGTGACACAGAGGCTAATTCAGGCAAGAGAGAAATCAAATAACATCTTAAGGCAATCACCCTGAGGTCTGAAAAGGTTGCGAGCCCCCAAAATCATCAAAACGCAAATTCTGAAAATTACTTCCAGAAGGCAGGCGCGCTCGCGCGCATACCAAGCGGGCCCGTCCATGCCCTTTTCCAGAAAGTGAGAATTATGCTAAAACAATTTCACAGAAGGATGGCGATGTCGAACCGAAGAAAAATGTTATTGAAAACACTTCTCCTGAGCAGAATACAGGAGACAAACAAGTATATCCTCCACCTCCATATCCTAAAAGATTTCAGAAGTAGAAATTCGACAAGCAGTTTGCCAAGTTTTTGGAGGTTTTTAAGAAGTTGCACATTAACATACCTTTTGCGGAAGCTCTAGAACAAATGCCGAGCTATGCTAAGTTCATGAAGGGTATTCTATCTCGGAAGATAAAACTTGAGGAGTTGCAAACCGTTGCTCTAACAGAAGAGTGCAGTGTTGTGCTGTAACAGAAACTTCCTCCTGAGCTTAAAGATCCAGGAAGCTTCACGATACTATGCACTATTGGAAACTTATCTTTTGACAAGTGTTTATGTGACTTGGGAGCTAACATCAATCTGATGCCCATGTCTGTCTGCAAGAAACTTGGTATGCCTAATCTAAAACTGGTAAACATGTCTTTATAACTGACTGATCGATCCATCACTTATCCGTGAGGTGTAGTGGAGAATGTCTTGGTTAAGGTGGATAAACTCATCTTCCCTACTGATTTTGTCATTCTGGACTTCGAGGAAGATAAGAAGATTCCCATTATCTTGGGGAGACCATTCTTAGCTACTTATCGAACTCTGATCGATGTACAGAAAGGTGAGCTTACTATGAGGGTTCAGGATCAGGACGTGACTTTCAATGTCTTCAATGCAATGAAGTTCCCTGCTGATGAAAAGGTGTGCTTTAAAGTATAGTTGGTCGACTCTATAGTGACTTCGGAGCTTGATCGAATGCTAAGGACTAGTGCTTAGAGAGAGCCTTAACAGGGGAATCTGATAGTGAAGATGAAGAGGGGGCAGAGCAGCTGCAGTATTTAAAATGCTTCTCCATGGAAAAGGAGATTAGATTTTCCATTCGAGTCTCTTGGATTAGCAGAGCTGAAGAATGCTCAGGAGCGTCTCAAACCATCTATTGAGGAAACTCCCACACTTGAGCTAAAACTACTAATTGATCACTTGAGGTATGTTTTTTAGGTGATGCATCTACTTTTCCTATTATTATTGCAGCTACCTTTCAGGTAGTGATGAAGACAAGCTCTTGAGAATTCTGAGAGAATTCAAATCAGCAATTGGATGGACTATAGCAGATATCAAGAGAATCAGCCCTTCTTATTGCATGCATAAAATTTTGCTTGAGGATGGAATTAAGCCAACAGTTGAACAACAGAGAAGACTCAATCCTATTATGAAAGATGTTATGAAGAAGGAGATTCTTAAATGGCTGAATATAGGGATCATCTATCCGATTTCTGATAATTCATGGGTGAGCCCAGTGAAGTGTGTGCCTAAGAGGCATTACAGTTGTTGCTAATGAAAAGAACGAGCTCATTCCTACTCGTACAGTCGCAAGGTGGAGAGTATGCATGGACTATCGAAAGCTGAATAAAGCCACCAGAAAGGATCACTTCCCGCTTCCATTTATTGATCAAATACTTGACAGGTTGGCTGGTCATGAGTATTATTGTCTTCTGGATGGGTATTCGGGCTATAATCAGATTTACATTGCCCCAGAAGATCAGGAGAAGACCACTTTTACTTGTCCTTTTGGCACTTTCGCTTTCCGTCGAGTTTCTTTCGGACTTTGTGGTGCACCCACTACCTTTTAGAGATGCATGATGCCATATTCTCTTATATAATTGGCACTAATGTGGAGGTGTTCATGGATGACTTCTCTCTGTTCGGGACTTGTTATGATGAGTGCTTGCATGATCTTGGTTTGGTGCTGAAAAGATGTGTTGAGACCAATTTGGTGCTCAACTGGGAAAAATGCACTTCATAGTGCGACATGGTATCATTCTTGGATACAAGGTGCCTAGCAAGGGTCTTGAAGTGGATAAGGCCAAGGTGGGGGTTATTGAAAATCTTCCTCCACCAATCTCAGTTAAAGGAATCCGCAGCTTTCTTGGTCATGCGGGTTTTTATCGGCGATTTATCAAAGACTTCTCCAAAATCTCTTAACCCTTGTGCAATCTATTGGAGAAGGATGTTCCCTTCAAATTTGATGAAGAATGTTTGGCTGCATTTGAGAGCTTGAAGAAGAGTTTGACTAAAACACCTGTTATTATTGCACCTGATTGGGATGAGCCCTTCGAGATGGTGTGTGATGCTAGTGATTTTGCAGTTGAAGCTGTTCTTGGCCAGAGAAAGAAGAACATTTTTCATGTGGTTTACTATGCTAGTAAAATTCTTAATGGGGCTCGGCTGAATTACACTACTACAGAGAAGGAGCTTTTGGCAATTGCCTACGGTTTCGAGAAATTCAGATCTTATTTGCTTGGGACAAAAGTAATAGTTTTCACTGATCATGCAGGTGATATTCGATATCTGGTCTTGAAGAAAGATTCAAAACCTCAATTGATTCGATGAATTCTATTATTTCAGGAGTTCAAGCTGGAAATCAAGGACATAAAAGGTACAGAAAATCAGGTAGCAGATTATCTCTCTCATTTGGAAGATCATGGCAAGGCTTCACAAGATAAGATGTTAATCAATGAATCTTTTCCCGATGAGCAACTTTTTTGGGTGCAAGAAGAAGAACCATGATTTGCAGATATTGTGAACTATCTTGTGAGTAATGTTATTCCCCCAGAACTCTCTTATGCTCAAAGGAAGAAGTTTCTACATGAGGTGAAGTGGTATCGATGGGATGAGCTGTTCTTGTTCAGACATGGAGCAGATCAGATAATAAGGAGGTGCATTCCGTATAGTGGGACGAATGGTATTTTGAGAGATTGTCACTCTACTGTAGGTATGGTGGCCATTATGGTGGAGAGAAAACAGCTGCCCGTATCCTTCAAGCTGGATTTTTCTGGCCTACGTTATTTAAAGATGCTCATCAGTTCATGTTAAGATGTGATCGCTGCCAAAGGGTTGAAAATATATCCAAGAGAGAAGAGATGTCTCTAAATGTTCTTCTTGAACTTGAGATTTTTAATATTTAGGGAATCGACTTCATAGGGCCATTTGTCTCGTAATGCAACAATCAGTATATTCTTTTGGCGGTGGATTATATGTCTAAATGGGTTGAGGTTAAAGCTTTGCCAACCAACGATGCTAAGGTGGTGATCAATTTTATTCATAAGCAGATATTCAAACGTTTCGGTACTCCAAGGGTCATAATCAGTGATGAGGGATCGCATTTTTGCAATTGCAAGTTCACTGCATTGATGGAAAGGTATCATGTGAATCATCATGTGGCCACAACCTATCATCCTTAAACTAATGGGCAAGCTGAAGTGTCGAATCAAGAGATCAAGCGAATCCTAGAGAAGGTTGTGAGTCCATCAAGGAAGGATTGGTGATTGAAGCTAGATGAAGCTGTTTGGGCCTATAGAACAACATTCAAGACTCCTCTAGGAATGTCTCCCTTCCAGTTGGTATATGGTAAGGCATGTTATTTGCCTGCGGAACTAGAGTATAAAGCGTATTGGGATTTAAAGAAACTGAATCTGGATATGGAAGCTGCTGGAGAGAAGAGAATGCTTTAACTTAATGAACTCGATGAGTTTCGACTACAAGCTTATAAGAATTTTAAAGTATAAAAGGAGAAGGTCAAGAGATGGCATGATAGGAGGTTAGTGCACAAGTCATTTATGCCTAGTCAGCAAAATCTATTATTCAACTCCCGTCTTCATCTTTTTTCAGGAAAGATTAAGTCGAGGTGGTCAGGTCCATTCATTGTCAAAAATGAGTTTCCACATGGAGCTGTGGAGATTTTTGATAAGCACATAGACCAAGCGTTCAAAGTAAATGGTCAGAGGTTGAAGCATTATTATGGAGATACGGCGAACCGTGAGGTGGTGAACGCCGTTTTTGTGATAACTTGATTTTAAAGTTTCACGTCAAGCTAGCGACATAAATCAAGCGCTTTGTGGGAGGCAACTCATGCATTTATTGTATTTTAGTTTAAGAAAAACGGAAAAAAGCAAAAAAAATAAAAAAAATGATTTTTTTTCCAAAAGCACGGCGCGCCCTATTGCGGCGCCCCCGCGCTGACTCCCTGGAAAAGAAAAAAAGTGAAAAAAATGAAAATCAGTTTACTCAAGCCTAAACCCGAATTATATCCTATTTTTACCCTAATTCTACACCCTAAACACTTCAAAACCCACACCCATCCCTTTACCTCTTATATATATACATCACTTCTTATATACACAGCCATCTCATATACTTACAAAACCCTAGCCTCTCGCATACTATACTCACACCCAATTCACTGACTTGATTGATATGACACCTAAAAGAGCACGAACTGCGGGGAATAGTAGCACTCATCCCTCGTCTACTGAGGATTCAAGCATGGGTGGCACGATTAACAGATTTTCTTCTCCGGAGGCACATGCAGATTTTAACTGGTTGATGTCTAAATCGGTTGTGAAGGAGATGGGTTTCTTACCCACGGCTAAGGATGGGAAACTTTTGGAGATGATTGTTGAGAAGGGATGGCAGACTTTCTGTGAGACACCCGCTGCAGTCCCGTTGAGCATTGTGCATGAATTTTATGCAAATGCTAAGGAGGATAAGAATGGGTTTTTTGTAGTTCGTGGGTTGACTATTGATTATACTCCTGCTGCTGTTCGTCGGGTTATCAATCAACCCGTGAGACTTTCGATTGCTGAGGATTGGGTGCAGAAGACCAGGGAGGATTTGGACTTGGATTATATTGTGGTTGAGTTGTGTGTGTCAGGCACAGAGTGGAAGTACAAGGCGGGCACGAATGATCCGCTTACTTTTCCTACTTCATGTATCAACAGGTATGCTAGGGCTTGGAACCTGTTTGTGTGTGCTAATATCATGCCATTTTCGCATTCACACGAGGTTACTATGGATCGGGCTATTCTGCTGTGGGGGATTTTGACTGAAGAATATGTTGATCTCGGCTATGTGATTCATCAAAGTACGCTGCATTTTCAGTGAGGAAGAACCACGGGGGCGATTCTTCACACCTCTATTATTACGAGGTTGTGCACTGCGGTGCGTGTTAGGTGGCCCGAGCATGAGCAACTATAGACGCTGAGTGCTCCCATTGATAGCTCGACGATTCAGCAACTGAAGGAGTGGTATGACGGTAAAGCCGATGGAAGGGCTTGGGTAATACATATGATCATCTACCGGGTGGCCAACCAACTGATTAGACTTATGCAGGGGGTTCTTCACATGCGCGTCAGGCAGCTACTAGATCCTCTTGTGGAGCCGCTAGATCTTCTCATGCTCAGCAAACAGGGGATAGTTCTGGACTTGGAGATGTTCAGTACATGAGATTGACTAGGCGCATGGATGCGATGCACGAAATTCACAGTCATTTTGCTATGGATTTGACACAGTCTTTGGCACCTGCTTTTCGGGGCACTGGTGTCGAGGTTGATTGGCCTGTATTTGGAGCGAGTACTATTTACCCTCCACTTGATACTCCACCCGAGGAGGGTGATCCTACCGACGACTAGGTATGCCTTGTATCCTTATTATTACCTTCAATGAGGATATTGAAAATTTTAAGTTTGGGGGTGATAATGTAAGGATTAGTAGTGTGTATTGGGTTCATATAGATTAATATTGCATGTTTAGTGTAGTTCATTCATATTTTTGCATGATTGATCATATAGTTGTTTGCATATTTGTTCGTGTTTGTATGTAAGTCCATTTAGTTGCATTTGCATGCATATAACATGATCCCATAGGTTGAGCTATTTCTGATTGGTAGGTTGATGTTAATTTGAGGGTAGTGATGTCGAATAGAGGGATGATTAAGTCCTAATGAATTGATTTGCATGCCCAGAAATAAAGTTTTTTTCACAAGTCTTATAGGTTGCTTTTGAACTAGATCATGATCATACTTGTTTGTTTGTTAGAATTGAATCACTTGGTTATATTTAGAATTTTTGCTATTCCCGTAATGACGTAGGAACACTTATTTTTAAACTAGGGAAAAACATGGATATCATTTCTAGTTGTGAATAAAGCTAGGCATCAAATGGCTAGTAGCCGACACATATTTTTATGAGTAGTCTAGGGTTGAATGAGATTGAGCGAAACACACTCATTCAGAAATCATTGAAAAAAAGAGAAAAAAGAAAAAAGAAAGAAGAAAAAAAGGAAAAAAGGAAAAAAAATGTGTTAATATATGCAGAATTGACCAAGGGTGAGCTCTTTAATACTCGAGCAATTAAGTTCTAGAGGACTTTGAGCCTAGTGACCTAAGGCTTGTATAGTCTGTGATCCGCTAACCTAACGCTCGCTACATGTGTATTATTGTATAAGTCTTTTGGGACCTTATTCATTGCACGGTCAAATAAGCATTTGTGTTTATGTGTTCATTATAATAGCATGAATCCTTGTATACCTCTAGTAAAAATGAGGTGTTGTGAGTCATTATGTGTTTAACATTCATTCTATTTATAAACTTGTGATTGTTTTGGCGAACAATAGGATATGATTATTGATCTAGTGTTGAGAGTATATCTGATAAGCATTCTAGTTTGTAAGTTGGTTTATGGGATTTAGTTGAACTCTGTTTCGAGTAATCACATTCTTAGAGACATTTTCTTGTTGTTTGGTTATGGTTGTCTGAGGGGATCGTTGCATATTCATATTAGTTGCATTCATGCATTCATTATATTTTTACTGTCGAGTCTGTTTATACTTGAGGACAAGCATCGATTTAAGTTTGGGGGTGTGATAAATGGAATTTATATCCACTTGGAATGTTTTTATCGGCTTAAGTTGGTGTTTTGGACTTAAGTATTTGGTATTTTTGATGTATTTTGTGTTTAGTTGTTTCAGGGCACTAGTCGGGAGGAGGAAAGGAGCTTTACAATGATTTTATGCTAATAAGAGGTCAGGAATGGAGTTGCGGAAGATCGCACGAAGAATGGAGGGCCAAAAGAAGAAACTGCAGAAAATTCCAGAGAGCAGGCACGCCCGCGCCTGAAGGAGCGCGCCCGCGCCCATATTTCCAGAGAAGGAGCACACCCGCGCTAGGAAGCCGCGCGCCCGCGCCTCACACTTGCTACAGAATCCTGATTTGAGTCTGATTGGGTGATTTGAAGAGTCCAGGTGATCCAAGGGCTTATATATAATGAAAAAAAGACGTTTTTAATAAGAAGAAATCCATGGAGAACATTAAGAAGACTTAGAGCACACGAGACGGCTAAGGAGAAGAAGAATTAGTTTCATACTTTTGTATTCTTCGATTTAGGCGATACTTTTGGATGCTTGCTTTTGATTTATTCTAAACCCTAGTACTTTTATATTATCTCGTAGTATTCTAAACTTATTTATTACCATGTTTTCATTGGATCCCGTGGTGACGATGCGTTCGATCTTGAACTAATCGTTGTCATGGGGTTCTAGCGGATTTATTTATGGATTTGAATAGTTGATTGCTTAAATCTTTAGTGTGTGGTGATTTATGATTTCCTAGTTTGGTTGTGCTTATTCGTCTTTGATGCGTAGCTAACATCTAAGATTATTTGTTAATCTCTGTTGAAGCGACAATGAATATAGAGGTTTAGAACTTACCATGCTAGCATAGATTTATGTATGAATTGACATGCATGATTCATAGTGTAATTTTAACTATCTTACACACCCTATGTAATCACAATAGATAACTTGTTCTTAAACCGTTATGTTTTCAAATTCTATAGACATATAGGGTCTAAGCATAATTGGTGTCTATTTTGCTTCTATCTTGATTGTGGATACTCAGTAGTAGGGTATACGTATATCGAAAGATAGCGTATGCTAATTTCGTGTTATCTGATTATTTATCATCACCATCGCATACTATTGATAAATACATAAATTTTGAATGAAGTATTTAATGAAGTTAGAATACCATATTTTATTCTTATATAAGTAAATCAGTTTTAACCTCTTAGTTAATGCATGCTAGTATAATCTCTTAAGTAGTTAATCAACTCAAATTTATTACTTGTCTTGGCCGTGAACGATAATCATACATTGTTGCATAAGTGCATAATCTGAACTTAACCTAAACCAGTCTCTGTGGGAATGAATTTGACTTAAATCTTATACTACTTGTGATCGCGTACGCTTGAATATATTTTCGCGTGTATTTTATTGCGAACAATAACATGAAAATAGAATACAACAAATCAAAGATTACATAACGTATGATATCCAACCTATCGACAAAGATGAAATAAGTGTACTAAGATTAAAATCAACTACGACATTACTACAATGATGTTTGGAAACTAAACAGGCTTAATACAGTGGCCCATTAATAAAAGATGACAGCAATAAAGAAGTCATCCATAACTTGGACACAATCGATGAATGCCGCGACATGACAAAAATACTAGCAACCTTGTACCTACAACAAGTGTCAAAAAGTTATAACAATAACGTTCGAATAAAAAAAATCCAACAAGATGGCATCACCCTAAAATGGTATTCCCAAATACACTCGACACAAGTGATGGAAAATCCATAGCCACGCAAGAAAATTCATAGCATGCGCCATTGACAACATAGATGGATGAGAAGCTTACTGTATTAGGACAATGGACGGAAAAAAACTTCGGGAAAGTTGAACTGCAATCCACTTGAAGACCGATCAGGTACAATTATATTTATTTCTTAACTTGAGAACTATTTGTTTTTTTCTTGAACTGTGTATCGACAGTTATGCAACTTATTTGCTTTTTATTTATTGAATATCATAATTCTTTCTTTTTGAGATATTTTTCTATGTATATGAACTTATTTGATTATCTACGTGATAACAATATTTTATGCATAGTTTTTTAATTTGAACATATGCTATTGGTTATTGTATAATGATGTGTGCAAATTATGAATGACATACATGCATGTACTTGTAATGACAATATTGTTATTTTATAAATTGAGCGCCTGAATGTGAATAATTGAAATGTAATGCATGCACAATGATTATAACGAACACTACAATAGACAAGGGGCATAATATCCTGACTATTTCTTTAAGAGGACTGATCATCGTATGACGTGACAAGGGCCTTCCTTGTTCTTACGAATTAAACATAACACAGTATCCCAAGTCCGTCAATATAAGATTCGTAATAATAAGTTCGTTTCAAGGGAAAAAGGCCTTTTAATGAATTACTACAGTGTATGCACCTACCTAAACTGGCGAAAATTACATATGAAAAATATCGACAATATGTCTCACTTACATATATATGTTAAGGGGCAATACCCAGTGACATTTATAATCCTTGTTGTTACACTACAAAAATGACATCCTCCTAAGTTTGTTTCAAGAGGAAAAAATCTATTAACAATTTCATACGACGTCGATACTTACAAAAAAACTGTATATACAAATGACATGTGACATGCAACACATTACTTATTTATGAATCAAAACATATTAAAACAACCAAAGATACAAAAAAGCATTGCATGTGACATTTATAATTCTATAAGTTAATCCTTACATTTAAGAGATACAGTACATATCATGTTACATTTAGAAATTATGTTGCATCTGTAAACAAAAGTACGATCACAGGTCATCTTCAAATATCAATAAATTATTAATCATAATATAATCACGACATCATAAAATACTTGACAAAAGTATGTGGTAAAAGGGTAATAGAAAACAACAACTTAGACGAGTATGCAAACATAATGACAAAATTATGTACTACATCTTACATAAGTGAAATATAATCTACAAGGGCATAAAGCCATGCTAAGATGACTGAAGATATAATGTAACAAGCTAAACAAGTTGACATTCATTGATACGTAGTAGATTCTTGACGAATTACAAAATTACAATGACTCCTTACGTCTTACACCAACTTACATATTAAAATCGTGAATCATACATTATATTTTATATATTATTATGCATAATTCATACATTATCTATAACAACACACAATTCTACATCACTTACATAAATTAGAATACTAGTACTACTCAACCTCGCTATATATACACACACACAAAATAATACACCACTCTATACACTTTCTAACTCAAGAAAAATTCTCTTTATTCACGTCATATTGGAACACTAACATGAAAAGTTTTGCACTAATTTTTCCTAGTATTTTATTGATGATAATCACTTGCAACACCTTATATATTTTATTTTCTTTCAGCCGATAAGTAAGTCTGCATAGCCGACGAGTACAAACTGAACCCTCGACATGTCCATATTGCATACTCGAAAAAGAAGCTTTTCGTCATTTTTTTATTATTTCATTGATTGTAATCACTTGTAATCATCTTAATATCATTATAATGGAATTATTTCGGCTGTGTATCTCTCCATCCGCGTTTTTTACCCTTTCACGGGAGTTTTTCGCGTCACCAATTGTTCACTTCAATTTTTTTTTCAAATGTCGATCACATTTTTTTAGCAATTTACTATGATTAAATATGTTAAACTTAGTTTTTAACCTACAAATCTATACTATAATAACTGGAATGATGTATAATTTGGTATACCTCTATTTTGGTTGATTTGGTTATCCTTTCAATAACGACCGTCAGGTCTTTTTAATCAAATGATCAGGACCGTTCAATCTAAGTATTTTTGATCAAATGATCAGGACCGCTCAATCGAAGTGTTAAAAAAATACAGGTTCTCATGTTCGAATCTTACTACCAACAAATATTTATATTATTATTTGTGTACAATTAAAGTAATTAGGTTCAAATTTCGTCAATAACAAATATTTATATTATTTATATATATTATCTACACTAAACTATAATAACCGATAATTTTGTTTAATCTCTTGCTTTAGTTATACTCTCTTTTTAATATCTCTATTAATCACAACTATTAGATCTTTTAAATCAAGTGATCATATAATTGTTTAATTTTAGTACTAAAAACATAAATATTAAAAAAATTTAGGTTCGAATACCACCATTTACATTCAAAATTAAATTTTTATTTAAAACCAATCAATTATATATTAATTTAATACAAATAAAAATATAGAATATTAATAGAAACTCGTGTATGATACGGGTTTTAATTTAGTTTTGATATTAAAAACCAAAATATGCGGTGCGGAACCATAAAATTTGATTGCTAACTTTTTACCTACAAGTCAGTAATAAGACAAGTTAGAGAAGAGCAGAGTGTGCTTAAAATATACCTCCTCCACAGTCCACAAGTCCGTATCAAATGAAACTAGATGACCCTTGGCAAATTATGAAGGCAAATAAATACTTAAATATAATATTTTAAAAGATGATTGTTTTTTATAAAGCCAATATGCAATGGAATTATTTCCCTTGCCGGCTGATGTCTCGTTTTTGTTAGACTATGTGCTAGTTATAAAAATGATAGATGTAAATAATTTCAAGTTCTCTATGAAGCTAATACTTGATGATGTGAGGTATTGCTTGTTCTTATCTGAAACTAATATAGCATCTAATTTAAAAGAAGCCAAGTGACAGAAGCAAGTTAAAACATTGGTAGATCCAAGGATCTCCTGCATAGGAATATCAGTCACCATAAGTTCTTAAAGTGAGAAACTGTTTAGATAAGAGTTGTGAAATCATGACTTTGCCTTCCTCCCTTGGCAGAAAAATTATTCAAACTATGACTAGTGCTGGAGTAGCTGCTGAAGAAGGTTTCTTAAAATTAGTGTATCCAAAACGCCGTATTGAGCTGCATAGGCATCCCATAACTGCAGCACAAGTTCTGGAAAGAAATCCCAGGTGCTGTGTGGCTCGTCCTGACGTATTTAAGTACCCATGGGTGGTTGTTCGCCCTGAGTCCGTTTTATCTCTTGGCAGAGTGTTTTACATTGTACCTCGGCACACAATTCATCGGTTGCTGCAACAACATGGAACGTCTTCGCCTATTAAGGCACAACCACCACTACTACAAAACCTGCAGTCTTCTCACCCTCGTCGTGAACAAAAATTGTCAAGGACTGTTGACATTACACCACGAAGGAAAACATACCACGGTGAAGAATTTATTGATCTCATCAATTCAGATGATGATGATCATGACAGTAACTATATTGAGCTAAGACCATGTATGCCCTTGAATGATAGAGAGCTTGCTCTTTTTCACAACAGGACGAGGCAGGAACATCATAATCGACAGGTTGCCTCATCACAGATTAAAATTGTAAATCACGAAATTAAGGAAGATAGTGATAACAGCATAGTAAGGCAAAGGGTGAGGAGGTCATCAAACAGTAATAGAGTTTACAGCCACATTGATAAAACACCGAAAACTGAGAAGCAAGAACAAAGATTATGTGTTATAGAGCCTCAAAAGAAACAATACCCAATTGAGCATTGGCCAATAAGCCGTGATACTAAGAAACACCACTATCATCAACTGAAGCCATTTGACTCATGTGGATCATTGCGAAGAAACAAAGGTGTGACTGAGTCAGCAAGTGGCAGCACTACTGTGAAGTTTTCCAGTTTGAAATCTTGCCTAAAGAAACCAACCAGCGGTAGTCCTAGATTACAGCAGTTAAAAGTATCTTTCAACGAGGAAATTGAAGTATATGACCTGAATGAAAGGACATGCACTTGTTGAGAAGATATCAAAGTTTTGAATTTTATCTGCCATTAATTTAGCCTAGTATAATAGGAGTTCCTTGTTCATAATATAACTCCTTATCCTCTGCAACTTAATATGTAAATTATCCTTGTCATCAGTTTCATAGAAACTTTGAAATATACAGATGTAGTGACTTGGCTTACATCGGAAGTTTTCCTTTGTGTCATGCCAGCATCCTCAGATTTTAGTGTACCGTCTGCATTTGTAGATTTTCTTCAAACGAGTACATATCTTTAAGATGGGGTCAGTGTGTGATAACATGTTAATTTTGGGATTAGCGCAGCCATCTTTACACCAATTTTGCATCATTTGAATTCCTTGAGTTTGCAAGAGTTCTGTGAACCCTTTTTTTGTATTTTAATTAATAATGTAAAAGAACAGTTTTTTTATCATAAAATAATATTTTTATTGCAACAAAACAAGTTACAATCAACTAGAGCCAGCCATGAGCCATGAGGCTTAAAGTCAAAAAATGCATATTCACCCTACTCAACTGCTCACATGAGCAACAATATTAATTACTTTTTTAAAGAATTAATGAAATTTCCTAGTGAACCATGAATACTCTACCTGACTTTCATGTTCTGGATATATCTGGAAAGTGACCCTTGTAGATATTCTTGATAATTTTCATTATGAGGTAATTTAGATGTGTTTTTGTTCATTTTGTTCGCAGTTTCAGCAATTGTATTTTCATCCGAATCTGTCATATGCTTGTATATGTTTTGCAATTGAAATTCCTTCTTCAAACTCTGGCGTAACGGATCTTGTTTCTTGTCATGAATCCCTGCATACACAAGTTTATTCCTTTGAATCTTTTCATCTTCTCGTTTATCATCTGTGGCGTCTTGGATCAAGTCGTGTCTAGGGAAAGTAGAGGCTGGCAGTAAACGCAGACTAGGCACAGCTCTAGGCATATATCCTTCCAATATCTTCAACACCTACAACACAAGCACAAGGAAACAAGGAATTATGAAATCAATATGGAACAAAACTCAACAGGAAAAAGAAAAGGTAATAAAATTAGAAGCCACCACTAGTATATGTATAATTCCAGTTCTCTTTACTGAATTGAAGGATTAAGTTATACTAAATAAATAATAACCTCGGACATCCTTGGCCTTTGGTCAGGATGAGGTGAGATGCACAATTTTGCAGCTTGGATCATGCAGTTCACTTCCTTCTCTTCAAAGTTGTGATCTAGTCTCGTGTCTACTATTTCACTTGACACCTTGCTTCCGAGAAACTGACGGCTCTGTGTAATGTTCATAAAGAATTATAATGAGATCTTTTCTGCGCGCGCTACTGGAAAATATTATTTTAATTAAATAGATAAGGACATGAGGAGGAGAAGAAACTCACCCAGTTTGGCATGAAGGGTTGTTTTGCATTTCTTGCGAATTCAGTTGCTTTAATCCCAGTTAAAAGCTCTAGCAAAACAACTCCAAACGCGTATACGTCCGCTTTTTCTGTTACTAGACCAGTTTGAGTATATTCAGGAGCCAAGTACCTACCACCAAATACAAGTATCAATAATCTAAAATATAAATGCAAGTTTTGTGCTTGATACAGATACATACCCAAATGCACCAACAATTCGTGTCTCCTCTGCGGATTGACCATTTGCTTGCCACCTTGCTAAACCAAAATCTCCCACCTACGTCAAAACTAGATAGTGGTTAATTATTTGACAAAAACAGAAGCCAATCAATTATATTGAATATGTTACATGTATGCACATCTGCAGAGCGCAGTGGCAGGGCTAGAAGGTATATCGAGTGAGGCGTGGTTACTACTTACGAACAGACATTGCTAATCAATCTCAAAGATTTGAATATGACATGTACATTCACGAATGCAGTGTAATCGATTTGAATCCCTTGTAATTACGATATCAAACCTAATTTTATCATGCCCTTTTATGTTATATTATTCAAATACTATATGTACATCATTGTTGTGATAAAATCAGGTGAAGAAATGTCACCAAAACTCACCATAGATTCAAAGTCATGTGTTAGGAGTATATTGTTAGGTCTGAAGTCTCTGTGCACGATACAACCAACCCTGCAATCTTCATGAAGGTATCTCAAACCTCTTGCAGCACCAATTGCAACCTTCATCCTATTCTGCCATGCCATAGGCTCACCTCTTCCTGATAAGTTAAAAATGATATTTACATGTATAGTTTTAATTCAAGAGGCATAAAAACTATGATCATTTTTTACCATTTCAGTCTTCTGTTAGACTCACCATATAAATGCTTGTCCAAGGAGCCATGACAAGCGAACTCATAGACAAGTAGCCATTCCACCTCAGTGCAGTAGCCAACCAATATCACCAAATTCCTATGCTGTGCACAGCTCAAGACTTCAACCTCCGAGCAGAACTCTGAAGCTCCTTGTGCACTCAACACCTTGTGTTGCTTAACTGCAACAACCTGGCCGTCATCCAATACGCCCTTGTACACATGACCAAACCCACCCTTCGCCAAGAAGTTTTTTTGCGAGAATCCATCAGTTGCTTCCTGAATCTCCATGTAAGTGAACCTTCTTGGTGCCTTTCCAAATATTGGGGCATTGTTCTTGCAAACTGAACAAAGGGGTGGTGGAACTGGTGGCTGCTTAATCGGAACAGACATAGCCTTCCTAATGCTTGATATTCTATCTATCTTTGCAGCTCCATTAATCTGATTCGTTTCTCTTCTTGTATTTTCTTGTTTTGACATTGGCGGTTTTGGCATTGAAAGCCTCATATCGATAGATATCCTTGGCATCACTTGAGTTGGCTGTAATGTTTTGATGCCATAATTCCAGTTAATCTCTGCAGACAGTTTTAAATTGGTAAAAGGATGTGGCCTTTGATTAGATCATATTATATTCAAAACTCCACCTCACAAGTGGACACACAGACATTAGATACGCAAACAGACATATAAAAGAAATTCTTGGGTGGGAGGTACGAATCCATTACCTCTCCCCAAACCTGATACCATGTTTTTTTTTCTGCTAAATAATACCATGTTAAGTAATTGGATGATAATATCTTCAACAATTTCTACTACTTATCAGTTCTAGTAAACTTGCTTTTCATTGATGTTTCAGTAATGTGATAGGTTGACATTTTTAAGGAAGTATATGTAGTGTCATACAAAAAACAGATGCAGAGGGTGGAAATTCCTTACCGCTTCTACTTATTGGTAGATTGCCTCTTTCTTCAAGATTACCAGATTTAGACTTAGTAGGGACTTCAAGATCTCCTAGCACCGCATTACTCAATGGTTGTGATTTGCTATATGGGTTGGAAGACCTATATGTTGATTCAAGTTCCACTCGATGCCCAACATATTGTTGGCCTAAAGGTAAAAAGATATCTGGCTTTCTGATCTGGTGAAACTCTTCATCATATATTAACGGGGATGATGATGAAGAGGTTGAAAAAGTATTAGCCTTTAAACTTGGACTGGTACTTTGACTTGTTGTGCTGCTGTCATTAAGAAACATGCCTAGCATATCAGCCACTGTTGGCTTGTCTATGAATTCAGCTTCCTCTTTGAGCTTGTCTTCTTTATACAAATTAACTGGTTTCAATGCTCTTTGAATTTCACGATCAATAAGTATGAGATTACAATTAATCAGCTGTTTCAGAGAAGAATGGTCTTCCTTCTTCAAGCATCTGTAGTTGAGTAAAGTTTAGACTAATAGAATTGTTATCCTTTTTTAACTCCACAAAAAAGAATTTATCTAAGTGATCCTTGTTCATCAAGATGTTCTTTACCGTGTTTCAGTTATTTGCTATTATATGTTATCCTCCTATCTTCTCTACTCTAGTTTTTCTGTCAAAAACAATAATAATAATTGTGAATGAAATATGTATATAAGTTTACCGATCAAGAATCACCCATGTTGCTCCGAGTTTCAGTGCTAATTTAGTAATAGATCCTTCAGGTGCTTGATCTGCAATAACTTTTACTTGAGTACGTACCTAATATACACCACGCAATCCATTAAGTACATAAATGTATACTAATGCAAAATTTTCGAGTTCCAAGAAACTCAAGTTTAAAGATGTGTTAGCATTCATCAACTGACAGAGAGTTCCAAAACACTGTGAAGTGTATGCACCTGTGCAATGCCGTGCAGGTTCAAGACTTGGCGAATCATCTTTGTACAGGAATTGTGTGTGTTCTGGACAAGTTGATCACGACAATTATCTTCTGCAATCCTTTCTTTTAAATTGGTAGCATTCTCCCTGTGGTTACTCTTTTTCTTCAACACACCTATAATATTGAAAAATGCCAAAGTATGCCTTAGCAATGTTATAATGTGTGCATATATAGTATGTGTGTGTGTACTGAAACATTTCTCCTGTTCTTATGAGCATAAGTGCTTTTAAGCAAGGTTGTTGTTAGTCATACATAGACACAAGTTAGTATTCAGGGAAGACACACGAACCAGTTATTAGTTGGTAAAGAGTCGGGGAAGAATTTGTTTTAGCTGCTACTAGCCGGGATGGGGATGAACTTGAGGGAAGAATGGCCAGCAAGATTAGAGAATCCTTTGGTTTAATCACATTTTGCACAGCCCAGTCGAGAGTATAATCAGTTACTTGCTCACTTGCATCAACAGCTACTAATATTACTTCACTTTGCATGTTGATATTACAAGTTGAGAACTATGACACTGATAGTACATTCCATCTCTAGCTTCTATCCTTGTATATATATATATATAAAATATAAGCCAATGGTGACCTCTCATTCACTTGGCTGATAAGGTCAAAACACAAGATTCTCTGTAAACTTATTTACTTAACACAAGCTCATGGACTGGGTTCAGTGATTCAGTCATGCATATATATTTATATAGCATGCAGATTGCAGAATAATAGAAAAGGCATATGGTGATTGGGTTGCATAAAGTTGTAATTTCTCAACTCCGAGGAAGATGTATACTCATTATGTAACCTTAATTCTATCATGTGCGTACCTGGTATAGAAGACATAGAATGACAGATGTAACAGAGTTGACAACCATGTAGGACAGACATGAAAGATTCTTGATAAACACGAGAAAACACCATTTGGCATGAAAAGTTGAGAGAAAGTTACGCGTTGTGTGAATACTTTAATAGTAGGCTGTGTAATCAATTTGCTGTTTCCGCTTCATAGTGCTTATTCATACTCATTATTATTTATGACCAATTCCCTGGAATTTGTTTTTAAGGAATAAAGTCGGCCTGATTTAAGAATGAATATTGACAAAAGCATTGACAGATCACTCGCGAAAGGGACTGCCTATAAACTTAACAGGGCCTAGTTAGACTTTTCTCAAATGCTGATCACATAATTTAAGCACGTCCACGTAAACTTTCAGTTCTATACTCGCCCTATTTTGATTCTACCACTACACTACTACAGTGTCACTTTAGAAAATACCAGAAACATCAATTAAAAATATCCACATTGGTCAGAAATATTGGAGATCATCGTATATACCTCTCATCAATTGTAATATCTGTTGCTGACCCTCAAATATGACAGGGACATATTTTTCTATATACAAGTGTATATATATACTAGCCTTTCTTTAAGTGTTATTGAATACTACTTTTTAAAAATAATTATTTATCTATACATAATTGTTAGTTAGTTTTTAATTGATCAATGTCTTATTTTATTATTTTTAAAGAAAGAGCATGTAATAATTAATTTTTATTTTATTCGTGTGTGAATTCTTAAAGCATAAAATTAAGCACAAATAATGATCTGTTATGGTCATTTATTAACATATTTTTGTATTTTTTTTTAAATTTATTTTGGTTTAATATGAATATCATTTCAACAAGCTAGGTGTAATTTTATTAAAGTAATTAATATTCTAAACAACCCCTAAAGTTAACATATGTAACGTATGTGTTGACGGAAGGAATTTGGGAACAACAAAACTTGAGGTTAGTAGCCGGAAACAAGATCTGTGATGGCGGTTCTTCGTCGGAAACGTGAACAGTAGTCGGTGGATTCGATGAACAGTATTCGTCGGAAAAGATGAACAGTGTTTGGTGGTGGTGATTATTGGGGGCTGAGATTGCTTAGGGTTAGTGGTGGCTCCTTTGCGCTCTCGCTTCTGACCCCTTACAATGTGCCTACGTACCCCTATTTATAGGGGATCAAGCCCACGTAGTTCTTGGGGAACAAGAAACCTAACGGGCTTAGATTTCTTATCCCGAGACCCAATGGGAAACCCACTGGAAACCGTCTTCTACTAGCTTTAGGAATGTCCGCCGATGAGGCCCAACCACAAAGGCCCAAGGCTCGTCCGCGGCTTCGAGACTTCACGGATAAGGCATCTCCCTGGCCAAGGATAACCCTCCGCTACCAGCTGTTTCTCTAGTCCACAGACGCAGGTATAGCCGTGGTTCACCCCAAATGTTGGACGCATCCTTGTCCCCCGATAAGGAGCCCCTACCAGATTACAGGACAAGTGATCCCAAGCTTTTGGGTGCAAAGTGCAGGATACTCCGAAGTCTCCCAACGAGGACACCCGTTGACTACAGAGACAGAGCTCCCAAAGCACACACCAGATTTCACCCCACATCCCCAATGAGGACACCCATTGACTACAGGAGGAGGCCTTCAGTCCAGGCATACCCCTGGAAGTCCTCTGACCACGGACACCGCCTTTCCTGTAGATATGCTACAGGAAGGAGTTCTTCAATAGAGTACCTGCATCAAATAGGTCAGTAATAACATTCTCCATCTTCCTTGAATCTTCCAGAGAGTTCATCCAAGTAGCATGTCAAAATTGTACTTATATGTCAAGTAGATATTAAGGGCGCGCTATCACATTCCTGTATGTTGGCGCCGCCCTGTGTCATCAGCCTTTGATCTCTTCCTATGTCATTCCATATCATAGGGCACGCCCTGAATTATTCATCGTTAGGGCTCGCTCTAATTCTGACCAAGCCAAAGTGTAGGTCTGTCAAAGCAATCATGTCCAAGTAATCCGTCCAAAGAGCCTTCCTTGCCCAAGGCGCGCCCTAAGGCTCACCACAGAACAGGTTTCAATTAAGAAATTTCTCTCCTCCTTTTCGATAATTGGGCACGCCTCCTCTACCATGTTTGAGGGCGCGCCTTTAATACATGATAATCACAACTGTTAATCAACTACTCAGTCAATGAGGCGCAATCTTTGGGTTCTATTTATGAAAAGTCAATCTTATCTTTTTCCTAGATTTCAGGCGCTTCTCCTTTGATTCTGCTCATTTTATTAATCTTAATCTGAATATTGTTTATACCAATTTTTGGGCATAACAACTACCCCCAAATTCCATATGTCATTGAAAATGGGATTGGAATTTTTCTCATCCTTATAAAAATCCATATAAACAAATCTTCCAACACTTTTTACAGGGCGCGCCTTAAACAGGGCGTGCCTTCCAAATTTTCTTTACAGTTTCAATGATGCCATAATAACCAAATAAGGCGCGCCTTCAAGAGGGCGCGTCTTAGAAGTTCAAACGGTTTTTTAAAAATAGTCCCCCTTATTATTAGGGATTCGTGATTGATGTGACTGATCTGACAGCTGTCTTCTTTTTTACTATAAATACTAGTCACAATCAGTCATTTTTTTTTCTTTTACTTTTACCTTCTCTCTTACTTTACCCCCTTTTCCTTTTCAAAGTACCACCACCGGTGGCACTATTCTTCTGCTCGGAATCCTATCTCTCAGCCACCATTTCTCCAGTTTTTTTCCGATCATTCTCTTCTCCATTCGAAAAGGTATGTAAAGCTTCTTTCTTTTTTGAATTTCATTGCATAAATCACATTGCATGCTACATTGTCCTTTCAACTTCCTTCACTGTTCTTGATGATATGCATAAAATGATGTATATATCTGTGTATGTATATGTTTAATTCTGACTTCTTGCTTTTTTTTAGATCTAAATTTATTAGGTCTAATTTCTAATTTCATGTTTCGAGGAAGCCTAATCGTTTATCCATAAATTCAAAAGCATATATTTTATGATAAGGCGCGCCTTTACATTTATACTGGGCGCGCCGTCGTCATCTACTTATCGATAGCTTATCGTTCATAGCAGTCTCTATGGATCCTTTAACTGTTAGGATGCGCCTTCTTAGCGTACGATCCGTCTCAAAGTAAACTGTTATAGATAATAGGAAACATCATTTTCTTAAGCCTCCTCTTATTTTTCCTATTTCCTTCGGACTTTCGTATCTCATTCTTTTGCACAGGGCGCGCCCTCAAAATTTCTTTTGATTTTCTTGACAGCTGGAAGACGAGGGCGCGTCCTCTCCTTTTCACCCTTTCAAGAATTTCCTCACAAATTTGGGGATCTATTCACCTCCAAATACTTACTTCGATCCTCAACCCCCAAACGCCCACCATACTCCTGACTTTCTGAACCGGGTGGCGCGCCTTCTTCAAGACTCCAAAAAGGGTACTTTAATGGCAGATTCCTCAGGTAGTTCTTCTACAGACAATATTCCTTTGTCTCGTAGACACGGGAAGCAGAAGCTGGTCCAAAAGGACAGATCTCCAGCCCCAGATAGGACAGAACTGGACGACGATGACTGGTTTGAGAGTTTGAATGCTGATAGGTATAGGGGTGTTGAGAGGGGTGTCAACGTAGGTGCAGGACCTTCTAAAGTATCCTATAAAGCTGTATCCCCAAGCCCATCTCCTCAACAAACAGAAGGCGCGCCTACTTCTCCTGTCCCCGAGGGCGCGCCTGAAGTAAGTGTGTCACCTCTACGTGATGAAGAAATTTTTTTTGACGAGGACTCCTTCCAATTTTCTACCTCTCATGAGCCTTCTTCAATCCCCTTCCAACACTGGGAAGTTTCTGATAGTGAATTAGACTTTGATTGGGACGAATTCGAGCCATGCAATGAAGCTGTGAAGAAACGTTTCAGGAAGGAGAACGGGAAGCTTTTCTGCGTGGGCCTGTCCTCAGCTTGTTCAGATGAGCAAGGGGTATGGTTCATGGAATTTTATGACATGGAGAGCATATGGGCGCGCCCTTTAAGCATGATGCGGCCCCATATCTTCAATTATGGGAGAAACTTTAAAAATTCCCAGAATGGTGACCAGCCCTAAGCTGGTATCTTTGGGTATAGGCGCACCCTTACATCCCTACCTTAGGGAAGTGATAGAACTGTACGACGTGGCTTCACTCCAACTTTCGCCCAACATCTATAAGTTTATCCTGGCTCTGTTCATCCTCTATATGGACTTGGGTTTTCCTCAACCGTCAATGGCAGAAGTTGCTTATTTTTTCAATCTAAGAAAATCTGACCATGGGTACTACTATTTGGTGGTGGACAAGCAGCACAACAAGAAGGGTTTTTCCTTAGGCAAGCTTAGCCATGAAAAAGGTTGGAAGGAAAACTACTTTTATTTGTACGACATTCCCAGAATAAGGATAAGATTTAACAAGTCACCAAGTAAGGGTGCGCCCTTTCCTTTCTTTTCTTGCATTATATCTATGTTTTTTCTTTCTTTTCTCATCCTTATACTTTTTCAGACAGACCAGTGGCCAAACCTCTTAAGGGCGAGCCTAAAAAACGAGCTGAAGCCCTCCTTAGAGCAGCTGCTGACAGGTGGAACTTAAAAATCTTAGTCACCCGGACCAACTTGATGCGAGTAGGAATTCTTTCTGATCAAGTAGGAATGAAGTGTAAATATGTAAAATTTAGGAAGGGTGCTCCTGTTTCTCGCGTTGTTGATTTAGACAGTGAAGAAGAAGCTGAAGAAGAAGAAGAAGAGACAGAGGATGGCTCCTTACAAGGCTAAGATCCTTCAGGTTCACTAATCATAGAATCTAAAGGCGCGCCCTTCTACTATTGGCGTGTCCTACTTCTCTTCTGTCAGCTTTTAAATTGTCACACTGGGTATAAGTTTTTGTTTATTTAATCTCTCCACCTTCCAGGGCGCGCCCTTTTAGTTTAGGCGTAGCATTTTATACATGTTTATCAATATTGCCTTTATCCATTGCTTTCATTTATTGCCCTGCTCAACATACTTAACTGTCATGCTTAACTAATATGTTCCATGTTTTGTGCAGAAATGGCCCCTCCAAGAATTCCTAAATCTTTTGGGGCACGCCCTGGTGACAAGCCTAGGCCTAAGTCAAAGAGAGATGCTTCTGCAGCACAGACATCCATCCCAACTTCTGCTCCCATTCCTCAAACAACCCCTGTTCCAAAAAGGCCCATAATTGATCTTACCGAGAAACAGGGCGCGCCTAAGAGGCATAGAGCAGAGGGCGCGCCCTCTGGCCCTTCTGCTGCTCTGAACGCTATTGGCCCCATGGGTTCCCTTTATGTTTCGGATGAAGAAGTGGAGCAGTGGCAAGCCATGGATTTGGGAGATGCCGCTCGTGCTTCAATAAAGGCGTCTTGCCAATTGTTCATCCACTCCACTCGAGTGGTGGACAGGCTACTTGAGGAGGGGGCGCGCCTGGAGAGGCTGCAGGGTGACAACAATATTTTGAGGAACACCTTCAAAGACAAAGACTTTCTGCATGCCAAGGACATTAAAGCTAAGGACTCTGAGATCTCTTTTCTCAAGGATGAGGTGGCCAATCTTACTTCTCAGTTAGAGATTGCCAACAAAAAGGCTACCTCCCTCCATACTGAGCTTGGTGGAGCCAGCCTGAGGATTGAGTACCTTGAAGAGCAACAGAAAATAGGCTGGCCTGATGAGAAAAGGGAAATGGCTGATGAAGCATTTGCCAATGGTTTTCACTTCTACAGGGTTGATTTTGTGGCCAATGACCCTGATTATACTTTCGAGAAGTTTGGGGAGGAGACAGCTGCCGAGATGGTGGAGTTTAAGAAAGAGCATGCTGCTGAAATCAAGGCGAGGAGGATAGAACTTGGGTTTGAGGAGGAAGAAGGTAAGGGCGCGCCACAAGAGAAAGTCCCCAAGGACGCGCCTGAAGCTGATCCTACTGTCCCTCTTCAATCTATTCCTCCAACAGACCAGTCTCAAGGTGCGCCTTGATTTATTTTAGCTTAAATCTCAAATACTTCTGAGGAGCCAGCCCTCTTTTGATGCTGTGCAAAGTTGACCTATTTTTCTGCTACTCCTTTTTGCATCATGACCTTTTGTGTGGCTCGACGTTAATTTTTATCTTTTCTCGTATGCATAAAAATTTGTTAAGGCACCTTGATTTTTCCCTTGGCTATTATATGTTTCCATGGATTATGTTACTATAGGGCACGCCTTTTAACATATTCTCGAGTGTAATTTCTTTTTATGTGATCTCAAAGTTGTCATCGTATCATTTAGACCTAACGTCTCTTTCTTCGTAGTGTTTAGATATAAGGGCGCGCCATATTGCAAACAATACATACTTTTTCTTATCAGAAATGCCTTTGTGATTTTTTTACTTACTTATCAGCCCAGGGGCGCACCTTAACTTGATTAGCTTTTGCTTTAGCTAATTTTGTTGTTCATGTATATTTGTTCCCTTTTCCCTTGAATATTATGTTTATCTTGAAGCAGAAATTACTAGGCAGGGCGCGCCTCTACATAGGGCGCGCCTCTGATGTTTTTCAAATGAGAAATTTTTTTATGTCAAATAAATAAAGCAGTTTGAGTAACTTTTCTCTTTTATTGATAATGCGCTCTAGTGTGTAAATTACACTAGTCCCATGGCTACTATGCTCTATGGGGAAATTATTTGAAATTTTTTTCTTCCTTCTGCTAGTTCCAAGGTTCGCAGTCACAGGTACTACCCCCCTAGGCTAGGAGGAATTTATTTGCTACTAGCCTATTACATAAGAATCAAAATAAGAAAATAAGGGGGACACAGCCACACCCTACTGATGATACTTCCGCAAATGTTCTGCATTCCATGCTCGAGGAATAAGTTTACCATCCAGATCTTCTAAGCGATAGGTCCCTTTCCAGAGTATAGCTTTAACTTTGTACGGTCCTTCCCAATTAGCTCCAAGCACCCCGTTCTGAGCTATCTTAGTGTTAGGCATAACCTTTCGCAATACGAGATCTCCAACCTTGAACGGTACGGATTTTACCTTTTTATTGAAATACCTTGCGACCCTCTGCTGATACGCAGCGAGCTTCAATTGAGCGTTCGCCCGGGCTTCATCTAACAGATCCAAGTGGAGCCTCTGGTTAACTTCTGCATCTTCCTCGACGAACGCATCTCTCCGTAGAGATCCTGCTCCTACCTCCACGGGAACCATGGCCTCATACCCATAGGTCAACAGAAAAGGGGTTTCACCTGTGATCGACCTAGGTGTCGTGTTGTAAGACCAAAGGACCATGGGTATCTCTTCTGGCCAATCCCCTTTTTTCTCTTCTAACTTTGCCTTCAAGGTATGTTTTATGATTTTGTTTATGGCTTCTGTCTGACCATTACTCTGCGGATGATAAACCGCGGCGAAGTCTTTTTTAATCTTTAAGTTCTCACAAAGCTTCCTTAACTCTTTACTATCAAATTGCTTTCCATTGTCTGAGATGAGTTTGTAGGGGATACCGAACCTGCATACTATGAAATTGAACACAAAATCCCTTATCTTCTTTATCGTGATCGTGGCTAGTGGCATAGCCTCTGCCCATTTGGTGAAGTAGTCCACAGCCACCACGGCGTATTTTACACCCCCCTTTGCTTTGGGTAACTCTCCAATGAGATCAATTCCCCACATGGCAAAAGGCCAAGGGCTTGTCAGTGAGGTAATGGTGGATGTCGGGGTGTTGAAATAGTTGGCAAACCGCTGGCAACGATCACAAGCCCGAACAAAATTGGAAGTATCTTCCCTCATAGTCGGCCAGTAGTATCCTTGTCTGAGCACTTTTAATGCTAAAGAACCACCCCCCGAGTGATTGCCACAAATCCCTTCGTGCACCTCTCTGAGAATATAATTTCCTTCTTCCATGTCCACACAACGTAACAGTGGCTGGTTAAATCCCCTCTTGTATAGTACCCCATCATATTCGACGTACTTTGCGGCCTGGTACCGAAGGCGTCGAGCCTATAGTTTGTCCTCTGGTACAGCTCCTGTCTGAATATAGTTATGGATGGGAGTCATCCAGCTTTCTTGTGGGATTTCTTGCATTTGAAGCACCTCCACCTCCGGAATACTTGGAATTTCCCTGGATTCCCAAAGGGATTCGTCCAAGTTGAACGCTGTCCATCTGTGAACCCATCTTGGCCAAAGCATCCGCATTACTATTTTCTTCTCGCGGAATACTTTCTAGTCTGGCATTTGAAAATTTTTCCAGTAGGCATTTTGCACATCTCATATATAGCTCCGTCCGCGGTCCCCGGGCTTGGAATCCTCTATTGACCTGGTTCACAACTAATTCGGAATCACTCCGAACTATCAAATTCATGACCCCTACCTCCAGAGCTAATTTCAGACCGTTGATCAAGGCTTCATACTCAGCATCATTGTTGGTAGCATAAAACTTGAAATGGATAGCACTCATCAAGCGGTGCCCCTCCGGAGTGATCAAGACAATCCCGGACACCTGACCCGTTATTGTTTACGGCCCCGTCCACATGTAATGTCCACCAAGGGTGGGGGAGTTCCTGCTTCTTTTTATCCAGATAACTTTCTTGCGAGGTTGGTTCTGCCAGCACTATGGCCTTATCATCAACTTCTTCATCGAACTCAAGTACGAAATCGGCCAGGGCTTGTCCTTTGATTGTCGTGCGAGGACAATATTCCAAATCAAATTACCCTAGCTCCACGGCCCATTTTAACATTCTCCCTGACGATTCGGGTTTATGTAGAATATGCCGGAGCGGATAAGCGGTGCGAACTTCTATTCGGTGAGGCTGAAAGTACGGTCTTAGCTTTCGTGCCGTAAGAATAAGAGCGTACACTAGTTTTTCCATGTTGGTATACCTAGTTTCCGCTTCCAACAACCTTTTGCTTACATAGTATACAGGCCACTGGTGGCTTGCTTCTTCCTTTACCAATACGGCACTGACGGAATATTCAGACACCGCCAAGTACAGAATCAATGTTTCTCCGTCTTCTGGCTTGGCCAACATCGGAGGATTTCCCAGTTGTTCTTTGATTTTCAGAAAAGCTTCTTCACAGTCAGGAGTCCACAGAAATTCCTTCCCTCTTCCTTTGATTTCTTTGAAGAATTCTTTGCACCTATCCGACGACTTCGACACAAATCGATTTAGGGCCGCGATCCTTCCTGTCAGACTCTGTACCTGTTTGACGCTGGTGGGAGATTTCATGTCTAGCAGAGCTTTTATTTTTGCTGGATTAGCCTCAATCCCCCGGTGGTTGACCATGAACCCCAAGAATTTCCCCGACTCCACGCCGAACACGCACTTCTGCGGGTTTAGTTTCATCCTATATTTCCTCAGAATATGGAACATTTCAGCTAAGTCGGCGATGTGATCTTCCGCCCTTTTCGATTTCACGAGCATGTCATCCACATACACTTCCATAGTCTTCCCAATCTGCTTCTTGAACATTTTTTTTACCAACCTTTGATAAGTGGCACCGGCGTTGATCAGACCAAATGGCATTCTGATATAGCAGTAGAGCCCTCTATCAGTGATAAAAGAGGTGTGCTCCTGGTCAGGCTCATACATAAGGATCTGGTTATACCCAGAGTATGCATCCATGAAGCTGAGCAGAGCATGTCCTGCTGTGGCGTCGACCAACTGATCAATTCTTGGTAGGGGAAAACTGTCTTTTGGGCATGCTTAATTCAGGTCGGTGAAGTCCACGCACGTTCTCCATTTGCCGTTGGGCTTTTTTACCAATACCGGGTTTGCTAGCCATTCTGGGTAGAAAGATTCCCGAATTAGTCTGACGTCTAGGAGCCTCTCTACTTCCTCTGCCAATGCTATAGCTCTCTCTCCGCTTACGGCCCTTCGTTTTTATCGAACCCCCTTATGCTTGGGGTCGATATTCAATCGGTGGCACATTATTTCTGGATCAATTCCCACCATATCAGAATGGCTCCATGCAAATACATCAAGGTTCACCAACAGAAATATTGAAAGACCTTCCTTTAACTTTGGTGCCAACTGGAACCCTATTCTCAAAACCTTACTCCGGTCTTTTTCATCAACAGGGATTTCGATCGTATCTTCTGCTGGCCCCATCTTTTCCGTCGGCATTGGTATCCGGGGATCCAAGTCAGGTGAATCATATATCTCATTGTCTTGTAGAGAGGGTGCATCCTCTTTAGGAGGTGCGCCTTGCGTAGTAGATGCATCAACTTCTTTAGTATGTTTTACGGGCAAGGGTGCTCCTGTAGGGGGAAGGGCATCACCCTGTTCGAGGCTTTGCAAGGCATCGAATCTCCCTTCTAAACGTTCCCCATGGAAATCTGTTTGGACTATGGTATCCATCGCCTCCTCTTCTTCCAACATCTCAATTCTGATTGCGTCTTCCAAGTACAACATTGTCGGGGGCAACTCGGAGGGATGTTCATCTTCTTGCTCAACATAATAGTGGACTCGGATTTCCTCGGTTGGTTGTTCAATGCTTTTCTCCCGATCTACGTCCGGAGTATCTTCAGCGTGGGAGTCTTTTCTAAAGCCTTTCATAGCTTGCCTGTAGCACTCCCGAGAGTCATACTGGGAACCCTTTATACTTCCCACCCCATTCGGCGTTGGAAATTTGATAGTTAGGTGATGGATTGAAGTGTTAACTCTCATCTCCCGCAGAAAAGGTCATCCCAATAACACGTTGTGGGACGATTCCTGATTCAGGACCTTAAATTCAAGCATCTTTGTTACCGACTAATAGGGCTTTCCCCCAGAGTACATGGCAGCCGAATCGACCCCATGACTCTAACTCCTGCGCCTGAAAAACCATAGACCCACGAGTCTTCCCCCGACATATCCTGATCAGGTAGTCCTATCTTTTTGAAGGTGCTGTAATAGAGGATGTTTGCCGAGCTTCCATTATCCATGAAGGCTCTATGGACATTCTTGGTTCTGAATTGGATGGAAATAACCAGCACATCATTGTGGGGATGATGTACCCATCGGGCATCTGCTTCTCTGAAGGTGATATCCATGGACTCACCCTTAAACACCTTGGGTGGCCGAGTTTCCACCCTATGAATGTCTGTGAGAGGCCTGAACCAGGCTTCCCTAGCATATTTTGCCAAGGCTCGGTTGCTGCATTTCATTTCAGGACCTCCCCCGTAGATTGTTCGGATACTGCCATCCCTGACAAATTTATTTTCCTCCAGGGTATCATTGTTTGCCCCGCGCGGGGCTCGTCTTTCCTCTTCCCTTATTCCGTCATCCTTGTGCTTCCTTACTTCCTTGACTACCCATTCTCCAAGGTATCCTTCCTTGATAAGCGCTTCGATTTCATCCTTTAAATGTCGGCACTCATGCGTGTTATGTCCAGATGATTCATGGTATTCGTAATATTTTTTCTTGTCTTTGCTTTGCCATGACGATAAAGCTTCAGGTTTTCTAAATAGACCTTTATTCTTGTTTACTTCGTAGATATGCTCGATAGATGCGACCAAAGATGTGTACCAGCTTGTCCTGTAATCGTAGTTTGAGGGAGGACTCCATCCCCTCCTTGTGCTTGCTGTATTCACCCTGATCTGGGCTTCGACTACTTCTTCGGTACCTTGGGCTTGGAGACCTATCCCTCTTCCTTCCTTTGCTTCTCTGACTTGACTGTGAAGTCGGTTGCATCTCTGCCAGAGATTGTTCTATAGCTTTAAAAGATTCTGCCAAAGGGAAGACGTCTGCTAGAGTAGCCGGGTCTTTCCCTTGCAAGTACTTCCAAAAGTCTGAGCCAACCCTTAATACTGCGATCAAGAAGCTTTTCAGGGCTTCTTCTGATGCCCCCCTCACGCTAGTAGACTCAGCGTTGAACCTCTTGAAGTACGATGTCAAGCTTTCATTTTCACTTTGCCTAACATTGGCAAGAGTTGTGATAGAGGGCGCGTATCTCACCGCGGCTTGGAACTTGGTTAAGAACAGAGTTTTCATCTGATCCCATGAGGTGATCACTCCTGGCCCGAGCTTTTGAAACCACTGCTGGGCGCTTTCTCTAAAGGTTGCCGCCAAAAGGCGGCATCGAGCCATGTCCGGGACTTGGTATACATCCATCTCTATATTAAAGCGACCCAGGAATTTCACCGGATCTGAGTTTCCGTAGAAACAGAGATCGCTAGTAGTGTTGCGATACCCGGCCGGTAATTGTGCCTCTCTTACTGCCACCGAGAATGGGGAAGAGATTTCAGCTATAGCCGTCACCCTGCCTTCAAGGTGGTTAAGTAGCCTTTTTTGATCTCCCACATTGAAAGTTCCCACGCCAGGAATGGTCTGCATTTGAGGCTGCGGACCTTGGGGTAGCAATGGAGGTATCTTGACTTGATTCCCCCCGGGATGGGCTTGCTGCTGGTTCATATTCTGGGCGTCTTCGAGTATTATAATTATTTCAGGATTTCGTTCTTGATTTCTCCCTTTATTCTCTTCTCCACCTTGGCCGCGGCCCCGAGCCGTACCGCGATCATAGTTTTCTACATTTCTGTGATCATCATGTTCCGCATAATCATAGCCATCTGCTTGGTTATTCCAGCGGGAATCAAGGTGACCGCGATAATTGCCATGACGGTATCCCTCTAAATATCTACCTCGGCCTCCACCTCTTCCTCTCCATTGAGGCCTTCTCCAACGATCGTTTCCATACCCACACACATATCGATCCAGCGATCTGCGGGGAGGAGCTCTCTCATGATCGCGGTGCCGCTCCCGATTTTCCTGGGAATTCCGGGGCACACGCGTTGGATCGCGGTGCCGCTCCCGATTTTCCTGGGAATTCAGGGCCACACGCGTTGTATCATGAGGCATCACATCTCCGCGATCAGCTTCTTTCTGCCATTCAAGTAACACCATTCTCAAATCATCGTCGCCCAAGCGAATCCCCAAGCGATCTTTCAAAGCTGCGAAGCCCCGTTGCTGATTCTCCGGCATCGACTCCGCCTGTCGGCGTTCCTCGAGACTACGTCCAGACCGGTGCGGATGGGTGGCTCCCCGGGTGTCTGTCCGCAGAATTTCCCGTCCATTTGCATCTTCTTCCACTGGCTCGATGATTGGGGACGTGTCATTAGAATAGTCCAGGCGTCGCGGGGTTATCGGCACACGCCCTCCCTCAGTGCGACCATGGCCGGCTGAGATATCCCTATCAGTCATGGGTGCTTTTCCAGGGGCATGAGTCGCCCTGTTGTGGCGAAGACCCCTTCTGGCCTTGTGCCGTTCCACGGTGCTCAACCTTGAATCGAAACCATTCAAAGCATCGCCCATGCGATACAGTTGTTCCAACAAGTCGGCGTTGCTGATGAGCACAGGTGGCTGCCCTCCAACGTCCAGCGTGGGATGATCAGTCATTGGCGGAATGTAGGGTTCATATTCATAGCCATGATCAGAATCTTCTTCAGAACTTCCATCGTAAAAACTTCCATCATGATATTGAGACATTCCTTCCTCCCAGATGTAGATCTTGATTAGCCCCTCCTTCTAGCGCCAATTTGTTGACAGAGGAATTTGGGAACAACAAAACTTGAGGTTAGTAGCCGGAAACAAGATCTGTGATGGCGGTTCTTCGTCGGAAACGTGAACAGTAGTCGGTGGATTCGATGAACAGTATTCGTCGGAAAAGATGAACAGTGTTTGGTGGTGGTGATTATTGGGGGCTGAGATTGCTTAGGGTTAGTGGTGGCTCCTTTGCGCTCTCACTTCTGACCCCTTACAATGTGCCTACGTACCCCTATTTATAGGGGATCAAGCCCACGTAGTTCTTGGGGAACAAGAAACCTAATGGGCTTAGATTTCTTATCCCGAGGACCAATGGGAAACCCACTGGAAAGCGTCTTCTACTAGCTTTAGGAATGTCCACCGATGAGGCCCAACCACAAAGGCCCAAGGCTCGTCCGTGGCTTCGAGACTTCACGGATAAGACATCTCCCTGGCCAAGGATAACCCTCCGCTACCAGCTGTTTCTCTAGTCCACGGACGCAGGTATAGCCGTGGTTCACCCCAAATATTGGACGCATCCTTGTCCCCCGATAAGGAGCCCCTACCAGATTACAGGACAAGTGATCACAAGCTTTTGGGTGCAAAGTGTAGGATACTCCGAAGTCTCCCAACGAGGACACCCGTTGACTACAGAGACAGAGCTCCCAAAGCACACACCAGATTTCACCCCACATCCCCAATGAGGACACCCATTGACTACAAGAGGAGGCCTTCAGTCCAGGCATACCCCTGGAAGTCTCTGACCACGGACACCGCCTTTCCTGTAGATATGCTACAGGAAGGAGTTCTTCAATAGAGTACCTGCATCAAATAGGTCAGTAATAACATTCTCCATCTTCCTTGAATCTTCCAGAGAGTTCATCCAAATAGCATGTCAAAATTGTACTTATATGTCAAGTAGATATTAAGGGCGTGCCATCACATTCCTGTATGTTGGCGCCGCCCTGTGTCATCAGCCTTTGATCTCTTTCTATGTCATTCCATATCATAGGGCACGCCCTGAATTATTCATCGTTAGGGTTCGCTCTAATTCTGACCAAGCCAAAGTGTAGGTCTGTCAAAGCAATCATGTCCAAGTAATCCGTCCAAAGAGCCTTCCTTGCCCAAGGCGCGCCCTAAGGCTCACCACAGAATAGGTTTTCAATTAAGAAATTTCTCTCCTCCTTTTCGATAATTGGGCGCGCATCCTCTACCATGTTTGAGGGCGCGCCTTTAATACAGGATAATCACAACTGTTAATCAACTACTCAGTCAATGGGGCGCAATCTTTGGGCGCGCCTTCTATTTATGAAAGTCAATCTTATCTTTTTCCTAGATTTCAGGCGCTTCTCCTTTGATTCTGCTCATTTTATTAATCTTAATCTGAATATTGTTTATACCAATTTTTAGGGCATAACAGTATGTTAATTAGTTATTTTTTTAATAAAATAATACGAATGTTATAGACTGTCATGAAATGGAGGCATTGGGTATTAATTTAAACTGGATTTAGAGCGCATATGTAATGTTATGACTAGAGGTTAATGGGCTGGGTAGTATTAGCTAGTCTTTGGGATTTTTATTGATCCATTGGTCTATTAAGCACTGGGCCAATGTCTTATCAGTACCGTTAGTAGTTGTCTTCCTATATATAGGAAATTGCTGAAAGTGGAACAACATCTTTGGGAAATGAGAATATGCTTTTTCTTCTTTAACCTTCTTTTGCTGCAAGTTTTATTTTATTAGCTGTAGTTGTAAATTATTGGTAAAACCCTTAGTTGTAACAAAGTGGTATCAGAGCAACCTTGGGCCATGGCTGAAGGAGTGAAAAACAACCTACAGAAACATGAAAATTCCATCAGTACCTTAGAGAACAAGTTTGAGCAGATGCAGATAATTCTGGAGGAAGAACAACAAAGAACAAATGACTCTATGGAGGAGATAAAGCTTCAGATGCAACAACTCAATAGTGCTACGATGGATAACAGTAAGAAATTCAATGATATATTAGATTTGTTCAAGAGTACTGCAAAAGGAAAACAACTGAAAACTGCAGAGATGGGTTCTTCAAATCAAACCCAGAAACAAACTGCTGCTAGGAATACAGGGTACCCACCTGGGTTTGTGCCTTCTACCCCTACAAATTTTGGTGTGTACAATGACAACTGGGAGGAGTTGATGGGTAAGAGTGGATCATCACACCAGGGAGGAGCCTCATTACCACTGGATACTACACATCTGTTCCAACAATCTCTTCCTCCTAACCCAAAGGTACGGCCACAAACCTTTCCAAACCCTAATTTACACATGAGTCAATATCTACCTCCACCCACACAAACTGTTGTAAACACTCATTTACCACCACTTTTACAACAGTATCTTCATCCTTACATTATAATGTTGATTCCACCCCCTTGAACCAGCAACAAAACCCTCTCAATTTTAATACGTATTCGCAACCTCCTCACCAACACACTGTGCATCAAAATTACCAGACCCACAATATTCCACCACAAGGGTTTTTCAACCAATCTATACCTCAATATATTCCCCCTCTGTACCCTCAAAATGTATATCCACCACCCCAGCCACACCACTTACAACATGGACATTCCCAGTTTACACCACATCAATTTGTCTGGAAATCACCAGCATTTTAACCCGTACAAATTCCCAAAAATTGACTTTCCCCGGTTTGAAGGGAAAGACCCCAGAGGGTGGATTTCAAAATGTGAAAAATTCTTTCAGTTGAACCCTTCACTGGACAACAGGCAGAAAGTGGTATATGCCTCCCTGCACCTTGATGGTGAGGCTGACACATGGTACCAATCTGTACAATTGGAACATCAAGAGTTGTTATGGGTTGACTTTGCCAGATTAGTATGCCACAGATTCACCTAGGGGAGGGTATGAAAATCTAGAAGGCCAATTCAATAAATTAATACAGAAGGGTAAGGTAGATGATTACATCACACAATTTGAGGAACTGAAGAAGCATATTGTAGTGCATAACCCAAACTTAAGTGAACTGTATTTTGTCAATAGTTTCTTAAGTGGGTTAAAAGAGGAAATTTCTAGTACCTTGTACCTGCATAAAACAATTTCATTGAAAGATGCAAGAGACAAGGCCAGGGCACAAGAATGTGTGATAGAAGTTATGGAAAAAAGTCTAAATTCAATGCTAAGCCTGCCATGAGCACAATGGTATCTTCTAAGAGGGATTTCAACAGTTATGGTGATAAACTCAAGAATCAAGCAAGTCATGCTAGTAAACCAGATAATAAAGCTGTAAGGAGGTTATCATATAGTGATTTCAGGGACAGGATGAATAAAGGACTTTGTGTGTATTGTAATAAAAAATATGTCCCTGGACATAACTGTAGAAACAAGCAGCTTTTCATGTTAACAACTGAGGATGAAGATGAACCAGAAAAAGGAGTTGTTGATTCAGGGGAATTGGCCATCGTTTGGGAAGAAACTGAAAATGAAGGTGAACAGGTCTCTGTAGATCCTGAAATCTCTATCCATGCTCTTTCTGGAACTGAGGGACTGCATACATTGAGCATTCAAGGAAAAAGGGGCAAATATAAGCTAAAAATGTTGATAGATAGTGGTTCAACACACAACTTTGTGTCACTATCCACAACTAAATGCCTTGGGTTAAATACAAGCCCATGTTCTCCGGTAAGTGTCACTGTGACTAATGGGGCAAGGTTGAGTTGCGATCGACAAGTAAAAAAGTTCCAATGGAGAATGGCTGATGAGGAATTCGAAGCAGACATGTTGGTAATGCCTATTGGTGGTTACGATGTTATACTTGGGGTGAACTGGATGCAAATGGTGAGTCCTGTAGTTTTCGATTTTCAGCAAGGACGCATCAATGTAATCTGGAAGAAAAAGAGAATACAATTGGTGCAAGCTGCAGCACTTAGCAGTTTAACTGTAGTTTCAGAAAAGAAAAATGAGAAGTGGATAAACAAAGAAGATAATTGTTTCCTGATCCAAGTAATGGCTGTTTCGGAAAAACCACCACAAGAGGACATACCCCAAGAAATTAAAAGTTTACTGGATGAGTATGTGGAAGTCTTTGCAGAACCTAAGGGGTTAACTACCTCCGAGAAGTCATGACCACCGAATACCCCTCAAAACTGATAGCAGCCCGGTAAACTCAAACCCTTACAAATGCCCATATGTGCACAAGAGTGAGATAGAGAAAATTGTGAAGGAAATATTGAAAGGAGGCATTAATAGACACAATAGCTCCCCCTATGCTTCTCCTGTCCTCCTGGTGAAAAAGAAAGACAACATGTGGAGATTATGTGTTGATTATAGGGCCTTAAATGCTATCACCATAAAAAATCAATTTCCTATACCAATTATTGAAGAACTCTTGGCTGAGTTGAAGGGCAGTGCTATGTTCACAAAACTGGACTTAAGGAGTGGTTATCACCAGATTAGAGTCCAACCTGAAGATATACATAAGACTGCTTTCAGGACACATCAGGGGCACTATGAATTCATGGTTATGCCTTTCGGTTTAACGAATGCTCCTGCAACCTTTCAGAGTCTCATGAATGAAGTGTTTGTGGAACAAGTCATGGATTTTATGTTAGTCTTTTTCGATGATATACTGATTTACAACCCTACACTAGACGCACATTTGTTGCATTTGAAAACAGTACTGGAGCTGCTAAGAAATCACTCACTGTTTGTAAAAAGGTCTAAGTGAGAATTTGCCAAATCCAGTGTGGAGTATTTGGGGCATATTATCTCTCAAGAAGGTGTAGAGGCTGATAAGGAAAAAATCAGGGCCATGGTGAATTGGCCAGTACCTAGGAATCTGAAGGCATTAAGAGGATTTTTAGGATTAACTGGGTATTATAGGAGGTTTGTAGCTCATTATGGTCTTAGCAAACCATTAACACAGCTACTCAAGAAAGGGGCATTCAAATGGAGTGTAGAGGCTGAAGTTGCTTTTGATGCATTAAAAAGAGTTATGTCTTCAACACCAGTCTTAGCTATGCCTGATTTTTCCAAGCCGTTTGTCTTAGAAACAGATGCATGCCAAAGTGGGGTGGGAGCTGTCCTAATGCAGGAAGGGAAACCCATTGTTTTTCTCAGCAAGGTACTAGCATCAAGGCATATGAGTTTGTCGACTTATGAGAAAGAATTAATGGCTGTTATAAAGGCAGTACAAAGGTGGAGATACTACTTATTGGGACATAAGTTTGTGATCAAGACAGATCATGAAGCTTTAAAGCACTTGATGGAGCAGAAGTTAACTACCTTGCTGCAACACAAGTGGCTCTCTCAATTACTAGTTTATGACTATACCGTTGTCTATAAAAAGGGGAAAGATAACCTAGTAGCTGATGCCCTATCTAGATGCCATGAAAATACTGTGTTATGCAATGCTATTTACACTACAGTACCCTTATGGAAGCAAGTCTTGAAGAATAGCTGGGAGAATGATAGTAATGCACAAGAGCTTATGGTTAAATTGATGACCCAAGGAAATTATGATGATGGGTACAAACTGGTAGATGGAGAACTGATGTATGGTAACAGATGGTATGTTGGGAATGGAAACCACTTAAGGAAGCAAATAATAGAAAACACTCACAGCAGCCCAGAAGGAGGTCATTCTGGAATCACTGTTACTACCAAAAGAATTCAAGAAAAATTCTACTGGCCAAATCTGAAGTGTGAGGTTCAAGATTTTATTAAAGCTTGTGATGTCTGCCAGAGGTGCAAATCTGAACACACTCACCCATCTGGGCTCCTGCAACCCCTTCCTATTCCTAACAATGCTTGAGAAACTATCTCTTTAGATTTTATAGAAGGTCTTCCTAAATCTGCAGGCAAGGAGGTGATTTTAGTAATTGTTGATAAATTGACTAAGTATAGTCATTTTGTGGCGCATAGTCATCCCTACAATGCTACAAGCGTGGCACAGAAGGTGTTGGATACGGTTGTCAGGCTCCATGGCCCCCCAAAGGCTATAATATCTGACAGAGATACTATCTTTGTCAGTACATTCTAGAGTGAATTGTTTAAGGCCATGGGAACTAAGATCAACCTAAGCACTGCTTACCATCCCCAGACAGATGGTCAAACAGAAAGGGTCAATCAATGCGTGGAAATGTATCTAAGGTGCATAACAGGACAGAAGCCAAGTCAATGGAGTCGATGGTTACCTATGGCTGAACTATGGTACAACACTTGCCATCACACAGCTATAGGGATGTCTCCTTTTAAGGCGCTATACAATCAGGACCCCCCTTCTATCCACTATCAATCTGCTGGAATTACTAACTTGGGGGTAAGGCAATTTGTACATGACAGAGTGCAAGTCCAGCAATTGCTCAAGGAAAATTTGCTAAAGGCTCAAGAAATAATGCAATGGTATGCAAATAAGCACAGAACTGACAGGAAATTTGAAATAGGAGATGATGTCTACTTAAAGTTACAGCCAGATCGTCAAGCATCAGTGATTTTGAGAAGGAATCAGAAATTGGCTGCAAAGTTTTATGGACCATATAAGGTAATTAAGAAGATATGCAATGTGGCTTACCAGATTGAATTGCCTCTAGGCTCCAAGGTGCATAATGTATTCCATGTATCGCAGCTCAAAAAATGCATTGGGTCAGGTAAAGTGATACAGACAGAATTACTAGGGGTTGATGATGAAGGAGAATTGATGGTAGAGCCAATTGCAATACTGGATAGACAACTAGTAAAGAAGGCAAACCGACTTGCAGCCAGGATGCTTATATAATGGACCAACGGAGGTAAGGAGGATGCGACTTGGGAGCTGTGGGAGGATATAATGAAGAAATTTCCTAAGTTCGATCCTTGGGGACAAGGATCAATTTAAGGAGGGATATTTGTCATGAATTGGAGGCATTGGGTATTAGTTTAAACTGGATTTAGAGCGCGTATGTAATGTTATGACTAGAGGTTAATGGGCTGGGTAGTATTAACTAGTCTTTGGGCTTTTTATTGATCCATTGGTCTATTAAGCATTGGGCCAATGTCTTATCAGTACCGTTAGTAGTTGTCTGCCTATATATAGGAAATTGCTGTAAGTGGAACATCATTTTTGGGAAATGAGAATATGCTTTTTCTTCTTTAACCTTCTTTTGCTGCAAGTTTTGTTTTATTAGCTGTAGTTGTAAATTATTGGTAAAACCCTTAGTTGTAACATAGACGTATAAGAAAATCATTTACTATATAATTCTGTTATATTAACCAAATATACTTATTTAAATTTAATATGTTTTAAAACTAATTTTAGCTCGGATCGAAAATTATTTTGTTTTAACACATATATATTACTTTGATTTGCTTGATATCATTATATCCACCAATAAATTAGTTTTCAATATTTATTTTATTTTAACCCCGTTCAATAGTATAATTTATTAACTGCATAATTAATATTTATTATCTTGTTTAAACTCGATAAATTTTTTAATATTTCGTCTTTGATTTAAATAATTATAATTAGTATTATTAGTTATAATTAGTTATATTCTTCAAATTCACTGAACAATGTAACAATATCCATTGCTGAGATTGTATACCAATTAATGTAAATAAAAATTTTGGTCGAGTTCAAGTAAATAAGTGTAAAAGATGTTCTCTTTAAACCTCCCAAGTAAGTAGATATTAAATTTATTTATAATAACTAAGTTTATTTTAGTTAAATTAATTTTTTTAAAATAATTAAGTTTATCAAATAATTTTAAAATAAATGAATGTATCATTGTAGAATAAACAGACAAAACTCTTAACTTTTTTTATATTAAAAATTGAAAAATTTAAACCTCGCAAGTAAATAGATATTGAATATGTATTTTAAATTAAATTAATTTATAAAAGCTAAGTATATTTTAGTTAAATTATTTTTTTAAAATAATTAAGTCTATCGAGTAGTTTTTAAAATAAATGAATATATCACCCGCCGTAGCATAAACATACAAAACTCTTAACTTTTTAATATTAAAAATTGAAAAATTCTCGCATTAGCATTATTTTAGTGTGTTTGGATAGTTTTGTTGAAGCATGTCATCTATACTATTAGACTTTAAGGTTAGAGAGAAGTTTTGTGGGCTGGACCTTGTGTGAGAAGGAGTTCTATTTCTCTATTAAGTTTTTGAAAAATAATTATATTAATTTTGTACTATTAATTTATAGAATGCTTTAAATTATTATTTGTTGGAAGGCCTCGACAATATTTCTGGAAGGGGTTATGTTTGCTTATAATAATATGTTATAGATGATAGATTATTACTTAAATTACTAAAATTAATATTTGAAGTCTTTGATTTTCTATACAAGATATAACAAAAAAGTTGAGTTCGATTAAAAATTAAGTTGGATAACAATTCATAGAGATTGTAGTTATATTAGATACATGATTTAATTTTTTAACTAAATTATATTCGTTTAAACTTTTATTTTTGGAAGATGTAAACATACTTTTTTATGAAGGTGTTAAAGACCGAACAAATGAAACCATGTTTAGCTTATAATATTATAGTATAGATATATGTATACTAAAGTAAAAAAGAGAATGTTTAATAAAAAAATATAACTTTTTTAATGTTAAAAATTTGTAAATGGAAAATAATTGAAAAATATTATACATTTAAATAATATTAAATTATTATCTTGAATGAGTTAAATAAATCTTAAAAATACTAATATAAAAAATCATTTAAAAAAATTGCATTGTAAATCACCATCAATACTCTCGTTTATAAACTACTAGTTTTAATGAAAATTTTGTAGTTAACTAATATAATTATATATACTTATTTTTTATTTGTGACAAATTATACTCATTCAAACAATGATTCAAATTGTAGGTATATTATTCATCTTAAATATATCCATTTTTAATGTATATATTATATGAAACAAGATAATTTAATATAAAATAAATTAAATAATGAGTTGAACATATCTTTTTTTTATGAAAGAGAAAACATTTAATCATTCAAACTCTCAGACATACAAAGAGAAAGCACCTCTAACGGGGCATCATTCTCGGTGAAGACACGATCAGAGAAAAATAAAGATTGCCTTGCCAAGTAATGAGCTACCCCATTAGCTGATCGTTTTACATAGAAGAATGCAGCATCACCAATTTCATGTAGTAGCTGCTTACAATCTGAAATAACTAGATCAAATGGTGAATTGATGGACAATGAACTCCGAAGTGACTGCACAATTTTGATGCAGTCTGTCTCCAGCACAACACTTTGCCAGGCTGTGGTCTTGATCCAACTAAAAGCCTCTTTAAAGGCAATACCTTCAGCCAAAACAGGAGTGATCCTACACCTCCGACATCCTGCTCTTGCATTTACTAGTCTACCGGTGTGATCTCGAGCGACGCATGCATAACCATACCTACCCTCATTGTCGAAAAGTGCAGCATCGACGTTTATCTTGATTGTTTGTCCTACAGGTTTCGTTCATAAGTCTTTACCATCCATTGCATTGACACTACCAACAGCCGGAACAAAATTTTAATTTTTATCTTCTAACCACTGATCAAGAGTAGAACGTGCAGTACGAATCACTTCATCAACATGAATATAAGTACTATGCCAGACCACTGAATTCCGGGCATTCCAAATAGACCACAAAATCATTCCCATTTTAGAAATCATCCCAATAGAACCTTGGCCCATAACCTGTTCAAGCCAGTCTGCAAAATTTGCAGACGCAATGCCTGTATCCCCTAATCCCAGAGTCTGTAAACACCACCGAGCAAATTCACATTTAACAAGACAATGCAACGTAGTTTCCACTCCCTTATTACATAAAGGACAAAGATGTGAAACCCGAATATTTTTTGAAAGTAACAAGGCCCTGGTTGGTAAATAATCATTACAAGCTCTCCATAAAAAATTCCTTACCTTATGAGGAATCTTTAAATTTCATAATTTCCTCCAGAAACCTGAATTGTCATTAGGGAACCACTCACCCTTCAAGTCTTGAACTAAATTGAACGCACTTTTAACCGTATAAGCACCATTGTCTTCCTTATACCAGTAACGGATATCGTCTTCTTGAAAATGACTAAGAGGAGTCCCCAAAATAAGCAGCTGATCTCTATCATTAAACAGGTCCACTATCACCTCTGAATCCCACTCTCTAGCCCATGTTTTCATTAAGCTAGAAACCAATTGATTTTGAAGAGAAGGGTGTTGATTAGTTACAAACGGGCATGCTGCATCCTGCAACCAGGCATACTCAAGAATCTTTATTTTTTTTCCAGAGCCAATTCTCCATCGAGTGCCAGCCTTTATTAAGTTCTGAGTTGCCCAGATGCTACGCCAAATGTAGCTGGGATTACAGCCTATACTTGCATCCAGCAAAGAGCACTTAGGAAATAACGCACTTTAAGAACTCTAGCAACTAAAGACTCTTCATTATTAAGCAACCGCCATGCCTGTTTTCCCAGCAAAGCAAGATTAAAGTCGTTCAGCTTTCTAAATCCCATACCTCCCACATTCTTGGGTTTGCAAAGTTTATCCCAGCTAGCCCAGTGAATTTCCTGTTGAGAAGCTCACTAACAAGTATAGCAACATAGAGGCAAGTGTATAAAGAATTTAACAAGTTTAGGCCAAGACCACAGTTAACAAAACAAAACATGCAGGTAAACAAAATCAGTAACTGAAATAACGAAGAGAGAAAGAAAGATGTACCCGAAACCATAGCTTTCAACAGTGACTGAAATAAAGGTTTACAGATACAAAATGCCAAGAAAATAATCACAGCTGAGTCACCAGGCCTTGCTCGAAGTCCTGGCTGCTCTTGAAGAGATTATTGCCCCCTACCTGCTGCGTTTGGGATGTGCGCAATATCCCCACCAGGATAAAACAGCTCGGAGTTTATGTTAACAGCAGCAACAAAACCTCCACTTCGACCAGCACCTCAGTCGCCGGAAAATATCAGCACTTCAGGACTTATGGGAGAGAAATGCAGAGAGGTTGAAGAGAAGAGATGAGAATGTAGTGTATTGTATTCATTCAGTTTAGCCTCTATTTATAGGAGAGGAAAAATGAAACTGTCCACACACTTAATGTCTGAATTAAACTGCTCCATTAATGAAAAAATCAAAACTGATCAGATTTTGAATTCATAAATGAAAAAAAATCAAAACTGAACAGCTTTTGAATTTAAATTATTTGTAACAGCTTTTCACATTAACACCCACATTATTATCAGAACTTAAGTTAAGTTCTGATTCGACTCATCAGTACTTAAGTTCTGATTCTGATATCAGAACTTGTTAAGTTCTGATTTTATTCATCAGTTCTTAAGTTCTGATTCTAATATCAGAACTTGTTACAGATCAGATTATTTGCAGGTTCAATATATTTAGACTACTTAGCCTATTTCAGAACCCAGCTCAATAATCCAATCACCGATAAATAAATTCGAATTAAAATAATTCTCAAATAAATAAAATCCTCGCCCAGGTCGCCTCGCGTACGCGAGATGCCGAGACATTCGCCCAAATCGCCCTTCGACCCGGCCCGGCCCGGCCCGGCCCGGGGCGGGGCGGGGCGCGCGTGTGTGTGTGTGTGTGCGCGTGAAGCACACAACAACACAATGGACCATCACACACCTTAGTAGTTGTATACTACTCATGTGGGTAATACCATATAAAGCACACAACCCCCTTTATTTATTTCAATGTGGGACAAACATTCTCAAATTTTCCAAGCTTTTCCAAGCTACTTTCATCTCTCATTTCATATGGATTTCATTAAGAAAATTCTTAAAACCATACATGAAAATTTAAGTTCAAATATCATTGAACAATTTCCAATCATTAGATTTTAGGATTAACATCAAGAACATAATTAAATTAAGCTCTAAAATCCTAATTTTCTAACAATCCCCCACAAATCCATACAGAAATATGATCAATTTCCCATCATGACTTGTTTTTCAGAGTCGGTACCCTTCCGGGTTTGAACCCTCCTAATTCCTCTACTTCAATGGCTATCGGACTCAGATGGAATGTTTCACCTTGAATTTTATCCGTTTAGTATAATCATATTCCATAGACGACGACAAGTCAAAGGTTATGGTGCCAATCTACGGCTTTGAGACATTAATGGTCATGTCTCGATCCTGTTCGTCGAATGCTTCAAGGATTAACCCAATCCTCTAATTGCGACCACACAATTACATTCGCTTAGCTGGGCATCTCCAGAGATATACTGCCTCTATCTCGTCAAATGACTTGATCCCATTCAGAGTTTCAACACTCTTGCTTTTCTGGCAGTGTCAGTACCTTCTAGGTTTACAGGGGATAGATTCAGATACTGTAGTATCATTTATGTAGCAAAGGTACTACCAACTCATCCTTACAGCTTGTTATTACCCATTGAATACACTTCAAGGGATCTCCTCTCATGTGTATTGGGTTCCCACTGTTGATGAATTATGATGGGTTGACAATCCCATCCCCAACCTTGACTTAAGGACCACTGCAGGTTCCAGTCCTTTAGTAAGAGGATCAGCTATATTATTCTGAGTTCCTATGAACTCTATAGCTATGATCCTATCAGTCACTAAACCCCTTATAGACTTGAGTCTAACTTGGATGTGTCTCTTAGTTTTAGCATTATGCTTTTTACTGCTAATCTTGTCAATAGTTGTTCGACTATCACAGTGAATAGCAATAGCAGGGAGCGGTCTGCTTACTACAGGTATTGCAGACATAAGTCCGTGTAACCATTCAGCCTCCGTCCCTGTGGCATCAAGTGCACACAACTCAGCCTCAAAAGTAGACCGAGTAACAATAGTCTGTCTGCTTGACTTCCAGGATATTGCTCCACCAGCCAAGGTGAACACGTATCCAGTCACTCCATTGGAACCAGACTTCTTAGCTATCCAACTTGCATCACTGTACCCTTCAAGTACACCAGGAAATCTCCTGTAGTGTAAACTAAGGTACATTGTGCCTTTTAGATATCTAAGTACTCTATCAAGAGCATCCCAATGAGTTCTGTTTGGACAGCTTGTATATCTCGCCAATTTAGACACAGAATATGAAATATCTGGTCTAGTACAGTTAACAAGATACTGCAAGCTCCCAATAATCTGAGAATACCTTAACTGAGACACAGGCACTCCTGAAGTATTCTTGACAAGGGCAACTTTCGATTCATAAGGTGTACTAGCGATTCTACACTGTGAATAACCATATTTCTCAAGTATAGATTTCTCTATATAATGAGATTGAGTCAAGGTTATTCCTTCAGTGGACTGAATCAATTTGATTCCAAGAATCACACTTGCCTCACCCATATCCTTCATTTCAAAATGCCTTTTCAAGAATTCTTTAGTCTCGTTAATAATCTCAATATTGGTTCCAAACAGTAAAATGTCATCCACATATAGGCACAAAATAACACACTCATTACCTTTAACTTTAGTGTAGACACACTTATCACTTTCATTAATCTTATAACTGAAAGGCAATATAGTTTCATCAAACTTTTTATGCCAATCTCCGGGAGCTTGTTTCAAGCCATAGATGGACTTGATCAACTTACATACTTTCCTTTCATTGCCTGATGTAACAAATCCATCAGGCTGATCCATATAAATCTCTTCCTCAAGTTCACCATGAAGAAAAGCCGTCTTTACATCCATCTGATGAATGATAAGACCATGGACTGAAGCCAATGCTATAAGCATTTGGATTGTTACCATTCTTGCAACCGGAGAGTATGTATCAAAATAATCAATTCCTTCCTTTTGCTTAAAACCCTTAGCTACCAGTCTAGCTTTGTACTTATCTATTGAGCCGTCAGGGTTCAACTTCCTTTTAAAGACCCATTTGCACCCAATAGTAGAACACCCAGGAGGGAGATCAACCAACTCCCATGTTCCATTGGAAACAATAGAGTCAATTTCACTCTTGACAGCGCCCTTCCAGTGCCTTGACTCAGAAGAATCCATAGCTTGCTGGAAAGTTAAAGGTTCGTCCTCGATATTGTAAGTGATGAAATCACCTCCAAAATCCTTGACTATTTTTGCACGCTTACTTCTCCTTGGTTCCTCTAATTCCTTAGGAATAGAGCTACTACTAGGTTCCGCCCCCACATTTGTCATCTTTTCCACATGATCAGGAATAGAACTTGATGTGTGAGTAGGATCTTCCTCAGAAGTCGTTTCAGGTATTCCAGTCTTCATAGGGTAGACATCCTCAAAGAATGTCGCATCTCGAAATTCAACTATCGTGTTTGCCACTATACCATCTATGTCAGATTTTAACACTAAAAATCTCATAGCTGTAGTGGTTTCAAGATAGCTCAGAAAGATACAGTCAACAGTCTTTGGACCTAGTTTCTTTCTCTTGTGTTCAGGAACAAGCACCTTAGCAAGGCACCCCCACACACGAAGATACTTAAGACTAGTCATCCTGCCTTTCCATAACTCCAAGGGTGTTTTATCCATGTGTTTCAGAGGGACTCTATTCAAAATATGGCAAGCCGTATTTAGAGCCTCTCCCCACATGTATTTAGGCAACCCAGAGTTAATAAGCATACTATTAATCATATCTTTAAATGTTCTGTTCTTTCGCTCAGCAACCCCATTAGACTCAGGTGTGTATGGTGGAGTAACTTCATGAACTATACCATTGTTTGCACAAAATTCATTAAAAGCATTACTCGTATACTCACCACCTCTATCAGATCTCAATCTTTTAAGTAACTTACTAGTTTGTTTTTCTACTTTAGTTTTATATATAATGAATTTACTAAGTGCTTCATCCTTATGTCTAAGTAAATAAACATAACCATATCTACTACTATCATCTATAAAAGTAATGAAGTACCTAAACTGGTCCTTGGTCAACACACCACCAAATTCACAAATATCAGTGTGTACTAAATCTAACAAGTCTGAATCCCTAACAACGTTATGAAAAGGTTTCCTTATCTGTTTAGCAGACACACATACTTGACATTTAGAATTCTTTTCTATGGTATATTTTGGAATCAACTCTAAGTTCATCATGTTCTTAAGAGCACCAAAGTTTAAATGACCTAGTCTAGCATGCCATATATCTGAGGATTCAATACAATTAACAGTAGGAATAACATTATTATTCAAACTTCCCAAAACGGGATCCGCATTAATAACAAATAAACCATTTGACAAGTAACCCTTGCCAAAGAATGTACCAGTGTGAATAAGAACTACTTTATTACACTTGAACGAAATTTCAAAACCACTAGAAACTAAACAGCTTCCACTTATTATATTTCTATGCATGTTGGGAACATGATGCACTCTCGTCAGAGATAGAATACGTCCTGAAGGGAACTTCAGATCCACGTTTCCAACTCCATGTACTTGAGCAACACTAGCATTCCCCATCTTCACAGTCAGGCTATGACTCTGTTGATAAGATACAAATAAACTAATATCAGCACAAATATGTACATTAGCTCCAGTATCTATCAACCATTCATTTGACAGATAGGTAGAAAATATCACAGGGTTGTAGGATACATACCGGTCAACGTTGGTTTCAGAAGCCGTAGCCTCACCAACAACCATGTTCACTACAGGCCCACTTGCGGTTCCAAGCACAACATTTGCTTGTGCTACCTCGGTTTTCTTCGCTTTCTTCGTAGGGCAGTCCTTACTCCAGTGCCCAACCTGCCCACAAGACCAGCATGGTTTGTTTGCCTTGGGTTTCTTGGCCTTGTCCTTGTCACTCTTAGGTTTATTACTATTAGCTTTCTTAGCAAAAGCCTTCCTCTTTTGTCCTACAGTTGCTATGTTTACCTTAGAGGTACCGTGTTCAGTTGGCATCACATGTCCCTGTTTGGACTTGTGTTGTTCTTGTACCGAGATGTCCAGCATAAGGTTGGTCCAGGTGATCTCTCCTTTCTGTCTTTTCAGGGGGAGAGAGAACTCTTCCCAAGACTTCGGGAGTTTTTCAATTACACTCATCACCTTGAACTTCTCCGGGAGATTCATTCCAGACTCCTTCAAAGCATGCACTATCATCTCGAACTCATGCACCTGCTCAGTCATGGACTTATTGTCCACCAGCTTGAACTCGAGGAACCTTGCCACAGAATACTTTTCTAGACCTTGTGAGTCAGTATTATGTGTCTGGTCCAGCTTCTCCCATAAGAGTTTTGCAGAGTAGGCATCAGAAGAATAGACATCAAACAAAGTGTTTGTTAGTGCCGCAAGAATGGCCGCTCTAGCCACTCCATCCTTCTCAGCCCACTTCGCAAAAGCCTTAACTGTGTCAGCCTTCTCTTGATCCACTACTGGTTTCTCATATTCCACAACCGGCCACAGACCCTTTATAGTCAACCACAACTTCATCCTTTTCTGCCAGCGAGAAAAGCCAATGCCACCGTTGAATTTCTCCGGTAAACCGGTTAGTTCAACAGCCTGTGGGAAACTATAGGTGGTCCAATCAATGGCCCCAGCAGTTACACCCGAACTGCTACCACCACCAACGATAACCTCACTTTCGTTAACCATTATGCTAAATTCTAAATAACTAATAATCTCTTCAAGAATGTTGAGAAGCTCACTAACAAGTATAGCAACATAGAGGCAAGTGTATAAAGAATTTAACAAGTTTAGGCCAAGACCACAGTTAACAAAACAAAACATGCAGGTAAACAAAATCAGTAACTGAAATAACGAAGAGAGAAAGAAAGATGTACCCGAAACCATAGCTTTCAACAGTGACTGAAATAAAGGTTTACAGATACAAAATGCCAAGAAAATAATCACAGCTGAGTCACCAGGCCTTGCTCGAAGTCCTGGCTGCTCTTGAAGAGATTATTGCCCCCTACCTGCTGCGTTTGGGATGTGCGCAATATCTCCACCTGGATAAAACAGCTCGGAGTTTATGTTAACAGCAGCAACAAAACCTCCACTTCGACCAGCACCTCAGTCGCCGGAAAATATCAGCACTTCAGGACTTATGGGAGAGAAATGCAGAGAGGTTGAAGAGAAGAGATGAGAATGTAGTGTATTGTATTCATTCAGTTTAGCCTCTATTTATAGGAGAGGAAAAATGAAACTGTCCACACACTTAATGTCTGAATTAAACTGCTCCATTAATGAAAAAATCAAAACTGATCAGATTTTGAATTCATAAATGAAAAAAAAATCAAAACTGAACAACTTTTGAATTTAAATTATTTGTAACAGCTTTTCACATTAACACCCACATTATTATCAGAACTTAAGTTAAGTTCTGATTCGACTCATCAGTACTTAAGTTCTGATTCTGATATCAGAACTTGTTAAGTTCTGATTTTATTCATCAGTTCTTAAGTTCTGATTCTAATATCAGAACTTGTTACAGATCAGATTATTTGCAGGTTCAATATATTTAGACTACTTAGCCTATTTCAGAACCCAGCTCAATAATCCAATCACCGATAAATAAATTCGAATTAAAATAATTCTCAAATAAATAAAATCCTCGCCCAGGTCGCCTCGCGTACGCGAGACGCCGAGACATTCGCCCAAATCGCCCTTCGACCCGGTCCGGTCCGGTCCGGTCCGGTGCGTGGCGGGGCGAGGCGGGGCGCGCGTGTGTGTGTGTGCACGTGAAGCACACAACAACACAATGGACCATCACACACCTTAGTAGTTGTATACTACTCATGTGGGTAATACCATATAAAGCACACAACCCCCTTTATTTATTTCAATGTGGGACAAACATTCTCAAATTTTCCAAGCTTTTCCAAGCTACTTTCATCTCTCATTTCATATGGATTTCATTAAGAAAATTCTTAAAACCATACATGAAAATTTAAGTTCAAATATCATTGAACAATTTCCAATCATTAGATTTTAGGATTAACATCAAGAACATAATTAAATTAAGCTCTAAAATCCTAATTTTCTAACATTTCCTTCCTGGTTCTTGTGTCCGACTTCCACCAGTAGTTACACATGAGCTGTTCAATTTCTTTACACATTTGCAACGAAAATAGAAAGACACTCATAGCATACGTAGGCAGTGCTTGAACCACTGTTTTAAGTAAGATTTCCTTGCCAGCTTTATTCATTAACTTCCCATCCCAACTAGAAACAGTCTTTCTAATTCTTTATTTCAGATATCCCAGAACTGCACTTTTATTCCGGCCCAAAGTATTTGGCAGACCAAGATATGTACTGTGTTCAGTTGCCTCATTCATCTCCATTAGGCTGCAAACCTCCATTCGAGTCATGTCACTTGTATTTTTACTAAAAAATATGGAAGACTTCTGCCTATTAACTTGCTGTCCCGAAGCAGTCTCAAACGTATGAAGAAGCTGACAGACTTTTATAGCCTCAGTGATCGTTGCTTTACAATACAAATAACTATCATCTGCATACATATGAGAAATTGAGGGAGCACCATTAGCTACCTTGCAACCATGAAGCCAGCCCTTGTTTATATAACTGTTAATGAGAGCAGTAAACCCCTCATGACATATTATAAAAAGATAGGGCGAAATAGGATCACCTTAGCGAATACCTCTTGTTGGAAAAATAGGACCCATGTCTTCCCCCCGAGTGATATTGTATGTGACGTCATACAATGCATCACAAGTCTAACCCACTTCGCATCAAATCCCATTTTCCTCATTATAGCTTCCACAAAATACCATTCGACCCGATCATAAGCCTTACTCATGTCTAACTTAATAGCCATATAACCATCTTTCCCTACTTTCTTCCTCTTCAAGTAGTGTACGACCTCAAAAGAAACCATTATATTGTCCGTAATCAATCTCCCAGGGATAAAAGCACTCTGATTAGGGGAAACCACTAGATTCAGAATAGGTTTCATGCGATTTGCAAGGACTTTTGAGATCAACTTATAAGTCACATTGCATAACGCAATTGGTCTTAAGTCCCCCATGTTTATAGGAACTTTCTTTTTTGGGATAAGAATAATATTGGTTGCATTCAGATTATTACCAAACTATTCAAACTCAAAAAAATCACGTACCAGTTTTACTAGGTCCTCCCCAACTATGCTCTAATACTTCTGGAAAAAACCCGGGGTCATACCATCAGCCCCGGAGCTTTGTCTGGGTTCATTTGGGAAATAACATACTTCACTTCATCAACCTGAACTGATATGGTTCTTTGCACATTATTCAAAATCTCCTCCCAATGAGTATTCGAGGCAGAAAATATTTGAAAAAAATAGTCTATCATCAGTTGATCTAAGCCCATTCGACCAATCCTGCCACTCCCCATCACTGTTTTGTAAACACTTAATTTGGTTATTCTTTTTCCCGGTGCTAGCAGAAGAGTGGAAAAATTTATTGTTCTGGTCTCCGTATTGCAGCCAAAACTGCTTTGACCTTTGGCGTCAGTAAATTTCCTTTTGAACCAAAACCACATTCAGCTTATTCTGTTCTTCAGCATATAAACGAGTAGAACCTCATCCCGCCTTTGCTTCAGATATTTCAATCTATGCTTGCAATCTCGAATTTTTTGTGTAAAGTTACCGGTAATTTCTCTGTCCCAAACTTCCAACTGTGCTTGACAGACTAGGAGCTTTTGATTAAGCGCAGAGTCCTTATTTGTGTCCCAGCAATGCAACACAATATCTTTACACATTGGCTCACGGAGCCAAGCGTTCTCAAATCTAAACCTCCTGGTTTTTGGATTAGATATGCATTTATTGAGTGCTAAGAAAATAGGAGTGTGATCTGAAGTTGATACATTCATGTTGGACAGCGTTGCCTCCTTGTGAATATCTAACCACTGTTGATTAACCAAAGCTCTGTCCAGACGTAATTCAACCCAGGAATTTGTTCCTTTAGATTTCTCCCAAGTAAACGAGTAGCCTATTAAATCCATATCAATGAGATTACAATCCATAACCGCTTCATTAAAGCCCTGTAACAGCCATTCTGGATACCTCCTACCGCCTCTTTTGTCTTCATGGGAGAGAATGTTATTAAGATCGCCGATAACGCACCATGGTAAATTTGATTGCTGACTAAGTAATCGAAGTAAGTCCCACTTGGTTCTCCGTAATCTCCTATTAGGTTCACCATAGAATCAAGTTAAGCGCCATTCAGAATAGCCCACTATGCTTACTACTGCATCAATATGGTTCTTCGAGAAGCTTGTTATACTAACTTCATTCTCATGCTGCCACAAAAGAGCTATTCCCCCACTTCTTCATAAAACATCAACTGAAAACGAACTCTCAAAACCAACCAAATCTCTAACTTTATCCACTTATCCCTCATACATAAAGTCTCACAGAGAAATATTAGTTGAGGTCTCTTCTGGATAACCATATCCTTAAGAAACTGGACAGCCCCACGGCAGTTCTATGCTAACGTACTCATGATTCTCGGCAGACCCCTCCCTGGAGGCCTACCGCTTGCAAGTTTTTTGAAAGCCCATCATTAGCATCTAATGGGTTTTTGTCATCTGCCCCATTGGGCCTTTTCCTCTTTGGATCATTAAAAATATAGTCCACATCCTCCTCCATCCTGTTTACATCAGTTTCAGAATTCAAATTATTATTATTTAAAATTCCCTCCGTTGTAACAGACTTCCCCGAAGTACTAGCAATATATCCCTTAAAGTTAGGATCTTGATTTTCAGTTCCACTTTTGCCGCTGTCACCTTCACCCATGGCTGTATTCCCCATATTCACATTTTGCTCCTTCTCTAATTGCTGCAGAGCTGATCCTGACCTCAACCATTTAGAGCCAGTTAAGTACTGTTGTCTCCTTGGCATTGCTTTCGTGGCATTGCTTTCATCCAAGGTCCATATGGCTTTGACAAATCATTGACTGGGGATTCAAATATCTTCGCTCAAAACTTATCATGTCCAAGCAAACCACAAATAAAACAGAATGTAGGAACATGTTCATATTTGAAATTAATCCAAAACCATGTACCCCCTGACTTCTTGATTTCCATTCTCCGTTTCAATGGTTTATCAATCTACATTTTTACTCGTATACGCAAGTATTCTCTCCACATACCTACAAAATTATTCCTGTCCGACTCCAAAAACTCCCCTATATAGTTGCCAACATCCTTACATACTCTCTCTGTCATGAAACCCGGTTGGATATCATGTAACTGAACCCATAAATCCAACTTATTTTGCATCATCCTTGGATTGTCTCCTTCCTCATCCGCTCAAACACCAATTGCATCATATCATACATCCATGGAGAACCTTCGATCACTCTATTAATATCCACATTGTGATAGAATTGAAATAAGAAGAGATTTGGCTCTAAGCTTTTGATGTAGACTCATTTCCCTGGTTTCCACAATGATGCCAAGAAGTGTTGCATCTTGTAAAAATCAATAGATCTATCCGATAAGACACGTCCCACCAAACACCGTCTCGTATTTATCCCCCTTTCTAAGACCTCCTCCTCTGCATACACTGTTCCCCCCTCATCTTCTTCCTCCAAACTGATAGCTGCGTATTTATCTACTAGATCTTCCATAAGAGATTGAACAAAACAATTCAGAAAAACATGAAAAAAGAATAACGAAAAATGTTTATAGAGAATGAGAGAAAACCATGTCAGTTGACATGAACATGTTCTTCAGAAGTGATGATCTTGAGTAAGGCACGAGTTGAACATATCTAACTTACAAGTTTACGTATACATTACTTTTTATTTGACTATTTTTTTGTTTATCAATATTATATCTTATTTTTTTATAAAATAATATATCATAAGTCACATGTATAACTTATCTCTTTAAGATAAATATTTAATTTTTAAAATATAGTATAACATATTAAAATTTACATGTATAACTGTTTTTTAGTTAATTTTGATTATGTAATAAAATTACTTTTTATACTTTAATTATTATATTTTATTTATAAACTTTAGTTTTTTATTATTTCATATTATTTTTTAAAAAAATTAGTAAAGATATTTATTTAGATTTTGAACAGAGCACTTAAAATTTGAGTACCACTCAGTTGTGAGATGATCATACTTCTCACCTGCCCTGTCTTCAGATGCGATAATAAATTGCTACCCGCTTTGATACTCAGATTCGAGAAGGTACATTTAAATTTCTTTCGAGTAATAAAGTCAGACGAAAAGAATATTATTTTTAAAAATATTATATTATTTTAGTGAAATTATTATTTATCTGTTATTAGTTAATCGAGGTATAGGCGGCCATGATGCCCAAAACTTTGGCCAGAAGATGTATAAATGATTTATTGGACGGGTTTTGACCGGGTCTTAATAAGCCCAGGCTTTGACCGAGCCCGACTTTTCGAATTTTGATTTTGACCGGGTCGGATTTCTGAGAAATGTCAGAGCCTATTTAGGCCCTCGAGGCGGGCCTTATCGAGCTTTTTTTTTGGGCCGGATCGGATCGGATCGGGCCGGGTTTTTTTCTAATTTAAATCGGATCGGATTGTATTAGAGATTCTGACATATATTAGGAACTAGATCATTGCAAAAATGTATTAGTTTGCATGGAATATTTTATGAAAACACTACTTCATTGAAAATATTTAATTACTGCAAAAAATAAACATGTTTATAGAATAATACGTTTTACAAATGTTATCCAAATATATACAGTATACTTATTATATCTTTTTTTTTATCGTAGGTAACCCGCAGCCGCTACCTTTCGGGTGCGCACTGGGTAAACCATACGGGCTCACGCAATAGCCTGCAAACCACGTGAACCAAGGTAAACCGCACCAAGGTAAACCGCATTTAAGCGACAGACTCTGACTCAGGAGGCATAATCATAAATTCTCCTCCCGTGGGAATCGAACCTGTGACCAAGAGGATAGTTTTCCTCTCTTTAACCAGTTGAGCCAACCCTTGCGGGCTTATATCTTTTTTCATTAATAAATAGTATTATTAGTCACGAATATGGAAATATATATGTGTTTAAAGTATTATTTATATTTATAGTAAATGTGAATACATAAATACAATAAATATATAAGGAAATATTATAATAATAAGATTTTAACCGTATTTTTTCGGGTTTTTAATCGGGCCGAGTCAAAAATCGGGCCGGACCCAAACCCGGGCTTTTAATCAGGCCGGGCTTGGCTGAACTTTACCTAAAAATATAAGGCCCGTCGAGGCCCCGTCCCGGACTTTGACCGGGCCGGGATTTAACCGAATTGGGCTGGACTAGATTTTCGGACCGGGGTTTTTGTGCATCCCTGCATCTACCTATAATTTAGTGGAGTTATTAGAAAAAATTAAGCTTATCATTTTTTTGCTAAAAAATCGTTCAACTAGTTTTTACAACCCCACTGACCTATACTAAACTATAAAAAAATTCAAAAAATTGTCCATGGTTAAATTTATGAATCTTAGGGCCTATTTATTTGCTCACTTGAAAATTATTTACACATTTTTCAATCCAATTTATAAGTTGAATTTAAAATTTATAATTTGATAAGTTGAATATTGGTGGTGATGTAATGTTTCTCAACTTATTTTATTTTTTCACCTTTTCATCAACTTTAATTTGAAAATTATGTTTTAAAATTTAATCTAATTTAAAATTTACGAATTAAGATAATTATATTTAAACATTATTTATTTTAGTTCATTTTAGTAAAATTGATTATATCTTATAAGTAAAAATTATTATAAGTAGAATTATCCAAATACTTATCTATACTATATTATAATAAACGAAACATTAAAATTTTGGTAGTCCGTCAGTCGATACTTGCTGAAATTACTTTATTACCCTTATTTAATTATTCTAATTCTAATTATTGGGTCGATCAATTCTAATTCTAATTGATATTCAAGTCAACTTCCTCTATCGCTTTACCAATTTCAATTCTATTTTATATCGATTTCTATATCATTATAATTTATATTAAACTCAACGTCTTTTATCAATTTATATTTTAATTCATATTGAGTTTAATATTATTATAATTTGTTACTTCATGTTAAATTAAATTTAAACAAACTAAATATAATTATTAATATTCAGTTGATATATCATGTGAATCGGGTTAAGATAAAATAATAATACTATTCAACCTCCTAAAAAAATTATACTAATGAACTTGGAGAACAAAATAATATATATTATTTATCCAAGATAAAAAATATATTATATAATTGATTCAGACTAACACAAAACTAAAATAAAAATACAATTCAACCAACAAAAGTAATATATACTAATTATTCAGTCTAAAACAAAATTATCTTATTGATCGAGATTTTAAAAATAATTAAAATTAGACTAAAAATAATTAGTTTGATTTGGTCGGTGTATTGGGCATCGGGCTAAAATAAAATAATGTAAATCACTGATCTGAGATTAATAAAATTAATATTAGACTAAGTATAATTCGTACCCTATTGATGCGAACTAAAAAATTCGTAATATTGTCTTTTTCAAATATCTTTTATAGAATTATAGTTAATCGACTAAGTAATATCATGCTAAAATAATATTTTTTAAGGTCCGAACATAATGGAGACATTATATTTTTACCCTCAATAAAAAATAATTTTGTTATAATAACATTTTTCCCCTTACCAATGCTATCACTTTAAATAAGTTTAAATATTCAAAAAAGTTATGAACATATACGTCTACTAATATAATTATTATGAAGTCATATCATTTAAAGTTTTAAATAAATAAAATTAAGAATTGAATTCAATTCACACAAGTTTTAAACTAGTATAACTTATAAGTATTCATCTACTTATCATGTAACTTATTCATTTTAAGTTATTTATTTTAAAATTTACATACTTAGTTGTCAAATATTTTCATATGAATTATATAGTTTTGTACATGTGTAAGCCGTGATCAAGGTAACCATCATACAATTAATAAATATTTTTTATATAAATTATTTTTATTTTTTAAAAAAAGTTCACTCTGCAAAATAATCATTTGATCCCTAAAACATTACATGTACTTATGAGTTGCCGCCTGTATTATACTAATCTTCTAGTGCTCTTACGATAATATATACTAATTTATCTAAATTAAAACTACTAATCTAAATTTATGAGTTTCTATTGCAATATCCATTTTAAGACATTGTTGGAAATTTTATATAAAATAACTTCTCATCATTTATATTTGAAACATTATTTTACGATTAGTAGTTCCACGAATTATATTTATTTATTTTAAATTTTAAAATATTTGTAAAGCGAATATATCAAATATAATATGTTATTCCAATTATAAATATATTGCAATTATTAATTATTTTTTGTGTCAGGTAAGAATTAAGTCAATTTTTTAAATTGTTTTATTAATAACTTTAAAAATAATTTTAGTTATTTTAATTAATACTTAATCAACTTAATTATGTTGCCGTAGATCAACAATAAATAACTAGTATTAATTATTTTAGCCTAATTATGAAAGTTTATTAGGATTCAAAAAAATGTTCAAAAACTTTTTGACAAAAAAAATAGTTTGTTGAACTTTTTGCCTAATAACTATAATTTAGTGCATGATACGTGCAAACTTCCTTGACAAGCTTATGTTTACTTTGTAATCCCCTTAATTTCTTTCACAAATCTCGCATGATTTTGAATTTAATCTATACAAATCGATAATATCTATTATTTAAGTATACAAAACCTATCATGTTGAAGTATTTTCTCTTTAAAATTTAATTTCAATATTTTGCTCTTTTAAAAGATTTTCCAAGATTCGGTCACTGTTATACTCGAGTGTCACCTGGATATAATATCTCAATAGCTTCATTGGCCTTCGTATTAAAAATTATCGCACGCCGTTTGTGAGGGTGACATATCCCTAATATATAATTAGTTTGATAATTCCATTAGTATGAAACCTTCAATATATGACCAAAAATAAACCGTGCGGGCTCAGTTCATACCGAATATCATATTAATGTGAAGTTAGACCTACTTAGCCAGACCAATAAGTGGTATCAAAGTTTTATGTTATAAATAACCGTAACAATCTCATATAGGCTTTTAGAATGGACCTAGGAAGAGACATATGGGCTACCCCAGGATGTGCTTAAGAGGGAGGCAGATGGGCCTTCCAGTGTGGGTTTAAGGTGAGCCAGAGAGCCATATGGACTTCCAGAATAGGTGAAAGGGAGCCTGATCACACAATCAGAAGGCAGGCCCAGCAGGTGTCGAGCTCGATATGTGAAAGAGAGATTGTTAGTAGTTATCACATCCTTTATGGAAGGGATATGTTAGGAGCAATTGATGATATCAAGCAGAAACTATCACAAGTTCACATCAGATTTATATATCAACGGATGATGATATCGACGGATGATGTAATCATTATTTGTCACATCAGTTTATCTTCGATAAGGAGAAGGAAACATGAACTCAAGGCGGTGAAGGATTTTATGTCAAAAGCATTGTATTAGGTTTCCTTGTTAATATAATAGGATTTCTTATGCATTGTGTAACAACTGAGAAATTACGCTGTATTATACCGTAATAAAGATAAATTATGTGTTTTATTATGTCATTTATGTAATTAGTTATAAAACTCTAACTGTTATGTGATATGTGTGTTCCGTATCGTCAGGGTATTCTCCGAGGATATTTTATTTAGTATTAAAAGCTTCTATATCAAAAGTTATACTACCCGAACTATGTTTTAATAGATGATATTTTAAATAAAATAACTGGCCTTATTTTTCTTAGAACGACTTATACCATCGCGTTATTCTGAACATCTAAGTATTTTATAAATTTTATTGTTTAGTGAAAAATGACTTTTTCGGGCCCCTTCGGGTGTTAAAACCCCCACAAAAATCACATTTTTATTTTTATAAAATTTTAGAACTATCAAATATACCATTTCTTTGTATTTTTGAATTATTAACAATTTTTGGGAATTTTTGATATATATATTTTATATATTAAATATTTCAAAATTAGAAATTAATACTCAAAATTTATAAAATTAGGGGCCAATTAATTTTATTAGATGTATAATTATGGACTTAATTTTAATTAGGGATATTATTTTTACTTGTATAAATAGCCTAATTTTTATTTAATTATTAAAAATCAGAAAAATCAGATTAATTCTCTGAAATCGGGTCAGGAATTCGGATTCGGGCCGTGCAATCAAACCATGATTTTGATCAGTGTTCTGCACCAAATCGATCGATGTAAGTACTCAAATTCATCCTCTTGATATGTTCTTTCGATTTCTGGTATCAATTTCATGTTTTAAGTTGTTATTTTTCAATTTCGATTTCTAGGGTTTATGTTTGAATTGGGTCTTTTTGATTATAGGGTTATTAGGATGATTTGATGATTAAAATAGCTTCATATGATGATTTGCAGTCATTTCATGGTATTTAATTGAACGAACGATTCCTGGATATGTGAATTCGATTATTAGGGTTGATACTAATTTTTGATTTGAACGTTTTTGATTTTGAGAAAGCTGAGGTATATAGGGTGTTAGGGCTTTAATTGTAGAGTTCATAAACTTTGATTTGAGCTATTGAAATCGAAGTTTCATGTACATATGAGCCAAATCGATGTTTGACCGGAGTTTATGTCGGACCCAGGGGTTTTTACGGTTGGTTTTGGCCTTAATCAGAAAGGGGAAGTGATTTGGAATGGTTTGGAATAAAAAACCGTACCAAACGATAGCGATTTTGGCCTGAATTTGGATGGACGAAATTGGCTCTGGTGGCCGGATTCTGGGCATAATTCGGCGTGTGCTTCACGACCTGGATTTTGACCTGTTTGACCCGATTAGTTGACCCGTTGTTATGGATAAAAAACTAAGGTGTATTAATTGCTGTATTTATTACTAGGGTTCGGGATCTCAAGGCCTTTAATGGTTGCTCTCGTGTTTCGTAGCTTAATTCTGCCTTTACGAGATACCTATGTATCTCTGCGAACTAGAGAATCAAGCCAAAAATATAGTTCTGAATGGAGGGGTGATACCCTTTATATAGGTGTGGAACATCATGAATTAGAATAGGTCTAGGAGACTTGGTGGGCAAGTCCCAGAATTAGAATGGACTTTGGAGTCTTAGGAGATAGGAAGTTGATTCCTTATCCAATTAGGTCCCTTGGAAGCCAATCTACAAGGACTTATATCCTCATTAGAACTTACCTTGATAGCTGTTTTTCCCATATTTATCAACTACAAAAATAGTTAATAGTCAGGGCTATTTGGGCCTTCTTTGTTCCATCAGGCCTGATCTGGTCCATTAGGCCTGATCAATATGTTGACCTTCTTAGTCTGAATGTCATACATCTCCTTAATGGGCCTTGTGCGTAGCCCAAACCATGTATAATTATTACAATAAAGTCAAGGTTTATTTTATCCCTATCATTTCCCCCCCCCCAACTTCCAGGAAACCGTATTAGATTTTGCTGAAGTTAAGTCCATTTGATCCCTTATAAGGTATCGTTTTTTCGTAAAGTGTGAACCGACCTACACATTCACAACGATTTTTGCCTTTAAAATTCATTCATTCAGGATTCCCTAATTTTCTAGGATTTTTTGTGTACTTTCTGGTATTTTTAATGATTTTTCCTTAATTTTTAAGAATATTCTGATACTCACAGGTATTATTTCTTTAATATTTCAAGAATATTTTATCAACAATAATTTTTGAAATTTATTTTCTAATTTTCCCTAATTTTATGCGATTTTTTGCTTATTTTTCCCTATTTTTTGGGAATTTTTAACAATTTCTCTGTTTTTTGGCCTATTTTTTAGATAAATTAATGGGCTCTCATGGTGCTATGCATCCTAGGCGTGGGTCACCCCTGCCTAGGAGACATGTTACCAACAACGCCCAGGAATATTGTCTCCTAGGCGTTGTTGGATCCCCCATACTTCCTAGGTGTGGGTCACCCCCGCCTAGGAGACAGTTTCTGTACCAAGCCTAGGAATTGTGTCTCCTAGGCGTGGTTAGGTTCCATTCCTTCCATACTTCCTAGGCGTGGGTAACCCCCTCCTAGGAGACAAGTTCTGTACCACGCCTTGGAACTATGTCTCCTAGGCGTGGTTGAGTTTCATCCCTGTCAAAATCCTAGGCGTGGGTTACCCCCGCCTAGGAAGCATCCATTATACCACACCTAAGAATCATGTCTCTTAGACGTGGTTGAGTTTCAACTCTTCCATAATCCTAGGCGTGCGTTACCCCCGCCTAGGAAGCATGCATTGTAACACGCCTAGGAATTATGTCTCCTAGGCCTGGTATATATCTTCATACCCTCAATATATCCTAGGTGTGGTGTTAAGTGGCATTTATGACACTTATTTATGCTCTAATAAGCTTTGAGTTGGTGTATTTGTATTCAAGTTATTTGTGTTTTAATGTGTTTTCAAGTGTTTTTGCATTTCAGGCTTTACTTAGTGAATTAGGTGAATTAACATTGTTTTGATGCTAATATGGTGTTAAGGATGTGCTGGAATAAAAGCTTGAAAGATTGGCTCAAAATTGCAAGGAATAAAGAAGAAGAAAAAAATAATTTTTAGCAGAAGGCAGGCGCGGCCGCGCGCAACCCGCGCTGGTGTTGCGCGCGGCCGCGCTGGTGTTGCGCGCGGCCGCGCCGGGAGAATAAGAGTTCAGCGCGCCCGCGCTGGTGAAGCGCGCGGCCGCGCTGGGTCGGGATAAACAAATCCTGATTCTTTTATAATTCGAATTGCTGGACTCCTGGGATGCATGGACTGCAATATAAATATAACTTAGGTCGTTTTTTAAGATATATTCAGAGATATCAAGACATCAAGCAAGGAGAAGACGACAAGAAACCTTTTGGGCACAATTCAACAAAGGCGAAGACGATCTAGTTTATTCTTGTGAATCTTTATTTTGAGTTGTAATTTGGAAGCTTGTTTCTTATTTTTCCGAACCTTTATTCTTGTTTGTACTTTGGTTTATTTATTCGTATAAAGACTACGTTTGCTATATCATGTTTTCATGGAACCCACGTTGGCGATGAGTTCGATTATGGGCTAATCGTTATCATGGGGTTCTAGCGGATTTATTTATGGAGTTCTTAAGTTAAATTGTTTCGATGCCTTAGTGTGTGGTGATTGTATGATATCCCAGTTATGGTTGTGCGTATTCATCTTGTGAGCGTCGCAAACTTATAAGATAGTGTGTTAATTCTTAATGAAGCGAAAGTGAATTTAAGGATTTAGAACTTGCTATGCTAGCATAGGTTCATGTATCGTTATGCATGATTCGTAGGTAATTTTAACCATCTTACTTGCCCTATGTAATCAAGATAGATAACTTGTGCTTAAACCGTTATGTTGTCAAATTCTATAGACATATAGGGTCTCAATATAATTGGTGACTATTCAGCTTCTATCTCTTTTGTGGATGTCTGGTAGAGTGGTACTCGTGCAACGAAAGTTGGCGTTCATCAGTTTCGTATTATCTGATTAGTGTCATCACCATTGCATGCTAAGGTTAAGAACAATAAGGCTATTGAATGAAGTACTTACTGAAGTTAGAATCCCATGTTTATCATATATATTAACTCAGTCTATCTTATTCTCATAGTTTTAAAAATTAGTTTAATTCTTAGTTATAAACAACCTCACTTTATTATCGTCTTAGCATTGAATAATAACCATACATTATTTCTTAAGTGCATGAGTTGATTAGTTAACCAATACAGTCTCTGTGGGATCGAATATGATTTATATCTTATACTACTTGCGAACTCGTATACTTGTGTGTATTATTAGTGCGTGTTTAGCGACTAACAAGTTTTTGGCGCCGCTGCTGGGGACTGCAGTGTTAATTATTATTTTATGTGCTTTCCATCAGTGGTCGTTAAAGTTCATTGACTCGGACATTGTTACTTATTTGTTTCTTCATTTTATTTCAGGTGATCTAGCGAGGGTGTATGCATACGCGTTCATGTACTCGTAAGAGAATACTGGATAAAGCTGAGGAAGAACTTGTGGTAGTTCGTAGTGAAGTTTTTGAGGAAGAAAAGAAGGTAGAAGAAGAGAAAGTTGAAGAGTCAATTGTAGTAGCTATGGGTGATCAAGCGGAAACTCCGAAGGCTTTGATGGACTATTCTAAGCCTAAGATTAATGACATTCAGTCTAGCATCATTAGACCGGCCATCAGGGCTAACACTTTTGAGATCAAGTCAAGCACGATCTAGATGATACAGAACTCAGTTTAGTTTGGGGGTTCTTCTACCGAAGACCCCAACATGCACATCAGGGATTTCATCGAGATCTGGGACACTTTCAAGTTCAATGATGTGACTGAAGATGCTATCAAGCTACGTCTCTTCCCATTCTCTATAAGGGATAAAGCTAAGTGCTGGTTGCACTCTCTACCAGCAGGATCTATCACAACTTGGGAAGATCTCGCTCAAAAGATTCTCACTAAATTCTTCCCCATGGCGAAGACTACCGCAATCAGGAATGCTCTTACTCATTTTGCTCAACAAACTGGAGAATCTCTGTGTGAGGCTTGTGATTGATATAAGGAGATGCTAAGGAAGTGCCCACATCATGGCATGCCTGATTGGATGATTATCAACTGTTTCTACAATGGATTGGGTGCTACTTCTAGACCCATGCTTGATGCAGCATCAGGAGGAGCCTTGTGGGCTAAGAGCTATGATGAAGCTTATGAACTTATTGAACTGATGGCTGCTAATGAGTACCAGAATCCTTCCCAGAGACTGACTCATGGAAAAGTAGCAGGAATTCTGGAGTTGAACGCAGCAACTGCTATAGCTGCCCAACTTAAGGCTTTGATAATGAAGGTGGACACTTTGGATGATTATGGAGTTAATCAAATCACTAGTGTCTGTGAGCTTTGTGCTGGTGCCCATGAGACTGATCAGTGCGCAATTTCTAGCAAATCAGCTCAGTTCCTGAGCAACTTCTAGCGATCGCAGCAACTTGTGCCACCCACCTATTATCCTAACAACCACAATCATCTCAATTTCAGTTAGAGCAATGCTCAGAATGCGGTTCAACAGCCTTATCAGTAGTATCCAGCTAAGCTATACAACCCCCCTGGTTTTCAGCAACCGCAGTATGCACCAAAACAACAACTCCAGCTGCAACAAGCTAATGAAAAATCTGAATTAGAGGAGTTGAAGCTCATGTGCAAGAGTCAAGCTATTTCTATCAAGACCTTGGAAAATCAAATTGGGCAAATTGCCAATGCTTTGTTAAATCGTCAACCCGGTACATTGCCTAGTGACATTGAAGTGCCAGGAAAGAGGGAAGCTAAGGAGCATGTTAAGGCAATCACTTTGAGGTCTGGAAAGGTTGCGAATCCCGAACAGACTCAAGAGTTGACTGAAGAAGCTGGGGTTGAGAAAGAAGCAAAGCAGCAGGATGAAGAAGTGAAACCAAAGAAGACTACTGTTGAGCACACTCCGCCTGAGGGTAATACAAGGGAGAAGCAGATCTATCCTCCACCGCCTTTTCCTAAGAGGCTGTAGAAGAAAAAACTGGACAAGCAATTCAAGAAGTTTCTGAAGGTGTTCAAGAAACTTCATATCAACATACCTTTCGCTGAGGCTCTCGGACAGATGCCTAGTTATGCAAAGTTTATGAAAGGTATTCTCTCTCAGAAAGTGAAGCTAGATGATTTAGAGACTGTCGCTCTCACGGAGGAATGCAGTGTTGTGCTGTAGCAGAAGTTACCCCCGAAGCTTAAAGGTCCAGGAAGCTTCACTATTCCATGTACTATTGGAAAAGTGTCTTTTGACAGATGCTTATGTGACTTGGGAGCTAGCATCAATTTGATGCCTTTTTCAATCTTCAAGCAGTTAGATCTACCTGATCCTAAATCGACGTATATGACTATGCAGTTGGCCGACCGTTCTATTACATATCCGTGAGGTATTGTGGAGGATGTCTTGGTCAAGGTAGATAAACTCATCTTCCCTGCTGATTTTGTAGTTCTTGATTTCGAAGAGGATAAGAAGATTCCCATAATCTTGGGAAGACCTTTCTTGGCAACTGGCCGAACCTTGATCGATGTGTAGAAGGGTGAGCTTACAATGCGAGTGTTGGATCAGGATGTTACCTTTAATGTGTTCAATGCTATGAAATTTCCTACTAATAATGAGGAGTGTTTAAAAGTGGAGTTGGTCGATTCGGTGGTCACATCGGAACTTGATCAATTGCTAAGGTCTGATGCCTTAGAAAAAGCCTTATTGGGGAATTCAGATGGTGAAGATGACGAAGGTGATGATCAATTGCAATATCTGAATGCTTCTCCCTGGAAGAGGAAGATCGATATGCCTTTTGAATCTCTTGGGATTGAAGAATTGAGCAAAGCTCCTAAATGCCTTAAGCCTTCTATCGAGAAAGCCCCCTCTCTTGAGCTTAAGCCTTTACCTGAACATTTGAGGTATGCTTTTTTAGGTGATGCATCTACTCTGCCTGTTATTATTGCATCTGACCTTTCAGGTAGCGATGAGGAAAAGCTTTTGAGAATTTTGAGAGAGTTCAAATCGACAATTGGATGGACTATAGCAGATATCAAGGGAATCAGCCCTTCTTACTGCATACATAAAATTCTACTAGAAGAAGGTAGCAAGCCTACAGTCGAGCAGCAAAGAAGACTTAATCCAATCATGAAGAAAGTAGTGAAGAAGGAAATTCTAAAGTGGCTAGATGCATGGATCATCTATCCTATCTCTGACAGTTCATGGGTAAGCCCGGTTCATTGTGTGCCAAAGAAAGGTGGAATTATTGTGGTGGCAAATGAGAAGAATGAGCTTATCCCTACACGAATAGTCACGGGGTGGAGAGTCTGCATGGACTATCGGAAGTTGAAAAAAGCCACTAGGAAGGATCACTTTCCATTGCCCTTTATTGATCAGATGCTTGACAGGTTAGCGGGTCAAGAGTATTACTGTCTTCTGGATGGATATTCGGGTTACAATTAGATTTGTATCACCCCAGAAGGTCAGGAGAAGACTACCTTCACTTGTCCATTTGGTACTTTCGCCTTCAAACGAGTTTCTTTTGGTCTATGTGGTACACCAGCCACATTTCAAAGATGTATGATGGCCATCTTTTCTGACATAATTGGCCAGAATGTGGAGGTGTTCATGGATGACTTCTCAGTCTTTGGCGATTCTTTTGATGAATGCTTGCAAAATCTTGGACACGTTCTCAAGAGGTGCGTTAAGACCAATCTGGTTCTCAATTGGGAGAAATGTCATTTTATGGTGCGTCAAGGCATAATTCTCGGGCACAAGGTTTCTAATAAAGGTCTAGAGGTGGACAAGGCCAAGGTAGGGGTCATTGAGAATCTTCCTTCACCTATTTCTGTTAGGGGAAGTCGCAGTTTTCTTGGTCATGCGGGTTTCTACATGCGTTTCATCAAGGACATCTCAAAAATTTTAAAGCCTTTGTGCAGTCTGTTAGAGAAAGATGTTCCTTTTAAATTTGATGACGAGTGCCTTGCAAATTTTGAGACATTGAAGAAGAGTTTAATCACGGTACCCGTCACAACCGTACGTGATTGGAATGAGCCTTTTGAGATGATGTGCGATGCAAGTGATTATGTAGTTGGAGCAGTTCTTGGGCAGAGGAAGAATAACGTATTTCATGTGGTCTACTATGCTAGTAAGACACTCAATGGTGCTTAACTGAATTATACTACTACGGAGAAAGAACTTTTGGCTATTATCTACGGTTTTGAAAAATTTCCATCTTATCTACTTTGGACTAAGGTGACAATTTTCACTGACCACGCTGCAATTCGATATCTCGTCTCGAAGATGTACTCGAAGCCTAGATTGATTAGATGGGTTCTTTTGCTCCAAGAATTTGAACTAGAGATCAAGGACATAAAAGGAACTGAAAATCAAGTTGCTGATCATCTCTCGCGTTTAGAGAATCCTAATGCTACTTCATTGGATAAGACTTTGATAAATGAGTCTTTTCCCGACGAGCAGCTGTTTGGAGTGCAAGAAGAAGAGTCGTGGTTTGTAGACATTGTGAACTACCTTGTGAGTAACATCATGCCTCCCGACTTATCTTATGCTCAAAAGACGAAGTTTCTTCATGAAGTGAAGTGGTATATGTGGGATGAGCCGTTTCTTTTTCGCCAAGGAGCTGACCAAATCATCAGGAGATGTATTCCTTACAGCGAAACGGGGGGGGGGGGGATCTTGCGATATTTTCACTCAACGGCTTATGGAGGACATTATGGTGGAGAAAAGACAGCAGCTTGTGTTCTTCAAGCAGGTTTCTTTTGGCCAACATTGTTTAAATATGCTCATCGGTTCATTTTGAAATGTGATCGATGTCAACATGTGGGTAATATGTCTAAAAAGGATGAGATGCCTCTTAATGTGCTTCTCGAGGTTGAGGTCTTCGATGTTTGGGGAATTGACTTCATGGGGCCATTTGTCTCATCTTGCAACAATTAGTATATCTTGTTGGCGGTTGATTACGTGTCAAAATGGGTTGAAGTTAAGGTGTTGCCAACGAACGATGTGAAAGTAGTGCTTAGTTTTCTTCACAAGCAGATATTCATAAGGTTTGGGACTCCAAGAGTCATAATCAGTGATGAGGGGTCGCATTTTTGCAACCGCAAGTTCACTACCATGATGAAAAGGTATAATGTGAATCATCGCATTGCTACGGCTTATCATCCTTAGGCAAATGGTCAAGCTGAGGTATCTAATAGGGAGATCAAGTGCATTTTGGAGAAAGTGGTATGTCCATCAAAAAAGGATTGGTCTTTGAAGCTTGATGAAGCTGTTTGGGCATATAGAACAGCATATAAGACTCTGCTGGGAATGTCGCCGTTTCAGTTGGTTTATGGTAAGGAGTGTCATTTTCCTGTGAAGATCGAGCATAAAGCTTATTGGGCTTTGAAGAAATTAAATATGGATTTGGATGAGGCTGAAAAGAAGAGGATGCTTCAATTGAATGAACTTGACGAGTTTCGACTTCAAGCTTATGAGAACAACAAGATGTATAAGGAGAAAGTCAAGAGGTGGCACGATCGGGGTCTAGTGCTCAAGAAATTTGTGCCAGGTCAACAAGTTCTTTTATTCAACTCTCGTCTTCATCTTTTTCCTGGAAAGTTGAAGTCAAGATGGTCAGGGCCCTTCATAATCAAAACTGTGTTTCCACATGGAGCGGTGGAAATTTTTGAGAATGATCCGGGCCAAGCATTCAAGGTAAATGGTCAAAGGTTGAAGAATTATTATGGTGATACGACAACCCGCGAGGTGGTTATTGCCGTTTTATTGTCTACTTGATCTCGAGATTCTACGTCGAGCTAGTGACGTAAAAGAAGCGCTTCTTGGGAGGCAACCCAAGTATGTTGTACATTAGTAGGTAGAGGAAGCAAGAAGAAAAGAGAAAAACACAAAAAAATCAGAAAAAGGAAAAAATTCAGGGCCAAGTACAGAAGTTGGGCGCGCCTGCGCTGGCCAAGCGCGCGACCGTGCCATTTTTTCCAGAAACCAAGCGCGCGCCCGCACTGTCCTAGCGCGTGCCCGCACCGGTCTCCAGAGTTGGAGCGCGACCGCGCTGGCCTAGCGCGCGGCCGCGCCGAGTCCCTGTTCAGAAAAAAATAAAAAAAGTAGTTTATTAAGAAAAAATCAGGATTTTAATTTCAAAATCAATTCTAAACCGATTTTTACTCTTCCACATCCCATAATTCCCTCTCCTAATCAATTCCATTATTCCCACGATTCCCATAATCAATTCCCACTTCTATTCCTTATCAAATTCACACCCCTCCACCTATAAATACATACACTTGCATACAACTTCTCCACCAATCCACAAACTCTCAAACACAAATTCTCTCTAAACACTTAAGCTTTTATTCTTTCTTTTTCAATCCCGATGGCACCCAAAAGATAGAGAACTCAAGTTGGAAGCAGCGCCACCGATTCTTCTACCGCGAGTGGTGTGAGGCCCAGGTTCTCTACTCCTGAGGCTGAGGAGGAGTACACGAGGCTTCTCTCGAAGCCTATTGCTAAGGAGAGAGGATTTCTGCCATCAGGAAAAGATGGTAAGCTGTTGGAGATGATTTTGGAGATGGGCTGGGTTCCTTTTTGTGAGGCTCCCGCTGCTGTGCCCATGAGTGTTGTGCGGGAGTTCTACGCCAACGTTAAGGTAGAGAAGAATGGTTTTACGGTGGTGAGGGGGAGGACTGTTGAGTACAGTGCTGAGGCTATCAGGACGGTGATTGAGCAGCCTACGAGGAAGGTGGGCCAGGACACTTGGAACGATAAGACTCCCGAGGACTTCGATTTGGATCTCATCGTTGCTACTCTCTGTGTGTCTGAGATTCATTGGAAGTTCAAGAGGGGCACTACTAATTACTACATGTTCCCTGCTTCATGCATGAACAGGTATGAACGGGCTTGGAACTCATTTAATTGTGCTAACATCACGCTATCTTCACATGTGCATGAGATTATGATGGAGTGTGCTCGTCTACTTTGGGTTACATTGATTTGGGGATGGTGATATATCAAGGGATCCTGAGGTTATTGAGAGGAGGTACTACTGGGGCTATTCCGTATGCATCCATTGTGATGAAGTTGTGCATCGCAGTTGGTGTTTATTGGTCCGCACATGAGCAGCTTCAGATTCCAGTGCTCTTATTGACAGTTTTACGCTGCACAGCATGGTCGAGTGGTATGGAGGGAAGCTCGATCCTAAGGGGCTTGGTTATTCATATAATCATCTACCAGGAGGACGTCCAGCCTCTCAGTCATATGCCGGTGGTACACAGCAGGCTAGTAAGGCGGCTTGGAGAGCCGAGTTGGGAGAGGAAGCCGGTCCGTCACAACAGCAGCACAGGAGGCAGCAGGAGCAGAGATGGGAGCTGATTTAAGTTCGACGCAGTATAGGTGTCTTGCGAGGAGGATGGATGCGATGCACGACATCCATAGTAGTCTTGCACGCGATCTCACCCAGGCACTTGGGACTGCATTTAGATCCACCGGAGTTGACATTCAGTGGCCAGTATTTGGTGAAGATTCCGTGTATTCACCTCTGGACACACCTGACACTCCACCCTTTGAGGGTGAGGATTCTGATTCGCAGTAGGTATGCCTGATTCCTTACTATTACCTTCACTGAGGACAATGAATATTTTAAGTATGGGGGTAGTAGTTGAAGGAATATAGTTTGTGTGACTCTCATATAGTTTGCATGTTCATGATAGTTTTATTTCATATAATTGCATATATTTTTCCATGTAGTTTTTTCTAATTTGGTAGTTGTATGATAGTTTGTTCATGTAGTTTCATGCATTTGCATTATATCATGATTCCCTTAGATAATTTTTCCGATTAATTGGTGATATTGATGCTAGTGTAGTGATGTCGTATTTAGTGATGTTGGGTCTTATTAGATTGATTTGTATGCTAGAGACACTTGTATTTCACTAAGTCTTATAGATTGCTAGAGTGCTAGATCATTGTCATGATTTGTTTGATTGTGAGGTTTAATCGCTTGTTTATATTTAGAATCTAGGATATGCTCTTAATAATAAAAGACATGGATATTTAAAAATTGGAGAGATTAGATTTCATGGCTAGTTGTGTGGCTAGGTGTCAAATGGCTAGTAGCCGGCTCATATTTTTATGAGTAGTCTAGGGTTGAATGAGATGGAGCGAAATACAATCATTCAGAAATTGAAAAAAAAACAAAAGAAAAAAAAGAAAAAAAAAGAATAAGTTTTATGTATAATTGATCACAAGTAGGCTCTTTAGTACTCGAGTTATTAAGTTCTTAGGGGACTTTATGCCTAGTGACCTAAGGCTTTTATAGTCTGGGATCCGTTAACCTAACGCTCGCTACATGGGTACTATTGTATAAGTCTTTTGTGGACCTCACTCATTGCACGATCAAATAATCATATTTGTGTTGTTTAGTTGAGAATAAAAGCATGAATCCATGTTAACTCCAATATAAGAATTGAAGTGTTATAAGTTATTTTGAGTGTAGCTTTTATTCTATTAATAAACTTGCGATTGTTTTGACGGGTAGTGAGTTATGATTATCGATCTAGTTGCGATAGTATATCTATAAGCATTTGCACACACGCACATCTCTGGTGAGTAGATTGATTTGTGATATTTGATGGATCTTTATGCGAATAATTGCATTTGCTGAGGTGTTGCTGTTTGATTGGTTTAGTTATTCTTTGGGGATCGTTGCATTCATATAGTTGCATTCATGCATTTTTATTTCTTGTTCTTTGAGTCTGTTTATGCTTGAGGACAAGCATCGATTCAAGTTTAGGGGTGTGTTAAGTGGCATTTATGACACTTATTTATGCTCTAATAAGCTTTGAGTTGTTGTATTTGTACTCAAGTTATTTGTGTTTTAACGTGTTTTCAAGTGTTTTTGCATTTCAGGCTTTACTTAGTGAATCAGGTGAATTAACATTGTTTTGTTGCTAATATGGTGTGTAGGATGTGCTGGAATAAAAGCTTGAAAGATTGGCTCAAAGCTACAAGGAATAAAGAAGAAGAAAAAAATAATTTTTAGCAGAAGGCAGGCACGCCCGCACTAGTGTTGCGCGCGGCCGCGCTGGGAGAACAGGAGTTCAGCGCGGCCGCGTGACAAATCCTGATTCTTTTATAATTCGAATTGTTGGACTCCTGGGATGCATGGACTGCTATATAAACATAATTTAGGTCATTTTTTAAGATATATTCAGAGATATCAAGACATCAAGCAAGGAGAAGACGTCAAGAAACCTTTTGGGCACAATTCAACAAAGGTGAAGATGATCTAGTTTATTTTTATGAATCTTTGTTTTGAGTTGTAATTTGGATGCTTGTTTATTCTTTTCCTAAACCTTTATTCTTGTTTGTACTTTGGTTTATTTATTCGTATAAAGACTACGTTTGCTATATCATGTTTTCATTGGAACCCACATTGGCGATGAGTTCGATCTAATCGTTATCGTGGGGTTCTAGCGGATTTATTTATGGATTTCTTTAGTTAAATTGTTTCGATGCCTTAGTGTGTGGTGATTGTATGATATCCTAGTTATGGTTGTGCGTATTCGTCTTGTGAGCGTCACGAACTTATAAGATAGTGTGTTAATTCTTAATGAAGCGAAAATGAATTTAAGGATTTAGAACTTGCCATGCTAGCATAGGTTCATGTATTGTTATGCATGATTCATAGGTAATTTTAAGCATCTTACTTGCCCTATGTAATCAAGATAGATAACTTGTGTTTAAACCGTTATGTAGTCAAATTCTATAGACATATAGGGTCTCAATATAATTGGTGCCTATTCAGCTTCTATCTCTTTTGTGGATGTCTGGTAGAATGGTACTCGTGCAACGAAAGTTGGCATTTGTCAATTTCGTGTTATCTGATTAGTGTCATCACCATTGCATGCTAAGGTTAAGAACAATAAGGCTATTGAATGAAGTACTTAATGAAGTTAGAATCCCATGTTTGTCATATATATTAACTCAGTATATCTTATTCTCGTAGTTTTAATAATTAGTTTAATTCTTAGTTATAAACAACCTCACTTTGTTTTCGTCTTAACATTGAATAATAACCATACATTGTTTCTTAAGTGCATGAGTTGATTAGTTAACCAATACAGTCTCTGTGGGATCAAATCTGATTTATATCTTATACTACTTGTGAACTCGTATACTTGCGTATATTATTAGCGCGTGTTTAGCGACTAACACGTGGGTCACCCCCGCCTAGGAGACACCTTATGAACCATGCCTAGGAATCATGTCTCCTAGACGTGGTTTGGCTTTTAAGCCTCAATACTTCCTAGGCATGGGGGTAACTCATCTACCAGGAGGACGTCCAGCCTCTCAGTCGTATGCCGGTGGTACACAGCAGGCTAGTAAGGCGGCTTGGAGAGCCGAGTTGGGAGAGGAAGCCAGTCCGTCACAACAGCAGCACAGGAGGCAGCAGGAGCAGAGATGGGAGCTGGTTTAAGTTCGACGCAGTATAGGTGTCTTGCGAGGAGGATGGATGCGATGCACGACATCTATAGTAGTTTTGCACGCGATCTCACCCAGGCACTTGGGACTGTATTTAGAGCCACCGGAGTTGACATTCAGTGACCAGTATTTGGTGAAGATTCCGTGTATTCACCTCTGGACACACCTGACACTCCACCCTTTGAGGGTGAGGATTCTGATTCGCAGTAGGTATGCCTGATTCCTTACTATTACCTTCACTGAGGACAATGAATATTTTAAGTATAGGGGTAGTAGTTGAAGGAATATAGTTTGTGTGACTCTCATATAGTTTGCATGTTCATGATAGTTTTATTTCATATAATTGCATATATTTTTCCATGTAGTTTTTTCTAATTTGGTAGTTGTATGATAGTTTGTTCATGTAGTTTCATGCATTTGCATTATATCATGATTCCCTTAGATAATTTTTCCGATTAATTGGTGATATTGATGCTAGTGTAGTGATGTCGTATTTAGTGATGTTGAGTCTTATTAGATTGATTTGTATGCTAGAGACACTTGTATTTCACTAAGTCTTATAGATTGCTAGAGTGCTAGATCATTGTCATGATTTGTTTGATTGTGAGGTTTAATCGCTTGTTTATATTTAGAATCTAGGATATGCTCTTAATAATAAAAGACATGGATATTTAAAAATTGGAGAGATTGGATTTCATGGCTAGTTGTGTGGCTAGGTGTCAAATGGCTAGTAGACGGCTCATATTTTTATGAGTAGTCTAGGGTTGAATGAGATGGAGCGAAATACAATCATTCAGAAATTGAAAAAAAAAGAAAAAGAAAAAAAAGAATAAAAAGAATAAGTGTTATGTATAATTGATCACAAGTAGGCTCTTTAGTACTCGAGCTATTAAGTTCTTAGGGGACTTTGTGCCTAGTGACCTAAGGCTTTTATAGTCTGGGATCCGTTAACCTAACGCTCGCTACATGGGTACTATTGTATAAGTCTTTTGTGGACCTCACTCATTGCACGATCAAATAAGCATATTTGTGTTGTTTAGTTGAGAATAAAAGCATGAATCCATGTTAACTCCAATATAAGAATTGAAGTGTTATAAGTTATTTTGAGTGTAGCTTTTATTCTATTAATAAACTTGCGATTGTTTTGACGGGTAGTGAGTTATGATTATCGATCTAGTTGCGATAGTATATCTATAAGCATTTGCACACACGCACATCTCTGGTGAGTAGATTGATTTGTGAGATTTGATGGATCTTTATGTGAATAATTACATTTGCTGAGGTGTTGCTGTTTGATTGGTTTAGTTATTCTTTGGGGATCGTTGCATTCATATAGTTGCATTCATGCATTTTTATTTCTTGTTCTTTGAGTCTGTTTACGCTTGAGGACAAGCATCGATTCAAGTTTGGGGGTGTGTTAAGTGGCATTTATGACACTTATTTATGCTCTAATAAGCTTTGAGTTGTTGTATTTGTACTCAAGTTATTTGTGTTTTAACGTGTTTTTAAGTGTTTTTGCATTTCAGGCTTTACTTAGTGAGTCGGGTGAATTAGCATTGTTTTGTTGCTAATATGGTGTGTAGGATATGCTGGAATAAAAGCTTGAAAGATTGGCTCAAAGCTACAAGGAATAAAGAAGAAGAAAAAAATAATTTTTAGCAGAAGGCAGGCACGCCCGCGCTGGTGTTGCGCGCGGCCGCGCCGGGAGAACAGGAGTTCAGCGCGGCCGCGCGACAAATTCTGATTCTTTTATAATTCGAATTGTTGGACTCCTGGGATGCATGGACTGCTATATAAACATAATTTAGGTCATTTTTTAAGATATATTCAGAGATATCAAGACATCAAGCAAGGAGAAGACGTCAAGAAACCTTTTGGGCACAATTCAACAAAGGTGAAGATGATCTAGTTTATTTTTGTGAATCTTTGTTTTGAGTTGTAATTTGGATGCTTGTTTATTCTTTTCCTAAACCTTTATTCTTGTTTGTACTTTGGTGTATTTATTCGTATAAAGACTACGTTTGCTATATCATGTTTTCATTGGAACCCACATTGGCGATGAGTTCGATCTAATCGTTATCGTGGGGTTCTAGCAGATTTATTTATGGATTTCTTTAGTTAAATTGTTTCGATGCCTTACTGTGTGGTGATTGTATGATATCCTAGTTATGGTTGTGCGTATTCGTCTTGTGAGCGTCACGAACTTATAAGATAGTGTGTTAATTCTTAATGAAGCGAAAATGAATTTAAGGATTTAGAACTTGCCATGCTAGCATAGGTTCATGTATTGTTATGCATGATTCATAGGTAATTTTAAGCATCTTACTTGCCCTATGTATTCAAGATAGATAACTTGTGTTTAAACCGTTATGTAGTCAAATTCTATAGACATATAGGGTCTCAATATAATTGGTGCCTATTCAGCTTCTATCTCTTTTGTGGATGTCTGGTAGAATGGTACTCGTGCAACGAAAGTTGGCATTTATCAATTTCGTGTTATCTGATTAGTGTCATCACCATTGCATGCTAAGGTTAAGAACAATAAGGCTATTGAATGAAGTACTTAATGAAGTTAGAATCCCATGTTTGTCATATATATTAACTCAGTCTATCTTATTCTCGTAGTTTTAATAATTAGTTTAATTTTTAGTTATAAACAACCTCACTTTGTTTTCGTCTTAACATTGAATAATAACCATACATTATTTCTTAAGTGCATGAGTTGATTAGTTAACCAATACAGTCTCTGTGGGATCAAATATGATTTATATCTTATACTACTTGTGAACTCGTATACTTGCGTATATTATTAGCGCGTGTTTAGCGACTAACACGTGGGTCACCCCCGCCTAGGAGACACCTTATGAACCACGCCTAGGAATCATGTCTCCTAGACGTGGTTTGGCTTTTAAGCCTCAATACTTCCTAGGCATGGGGGTAACCCACGCCTAGGAGACACCTTATCAACAATGCCTAGGAATTATGTCCGTTAGGCGTGGTTTGGTACCTCAATTTATACCCTATGATTTTTTCATAAATCCGGGGCAATTAAACTTATGTTTTTGATTTTTTAGTAAAGAATGTTCTAGAATTCTTTTGAGTATAGTAGAATATTCTAAATTCGAATTTTCAAAATTCAAAACGCCTAGGCTTCCCGCCCTTGATGACTTCACAGGCCCATTACTTTTAGGCCCATTGTTGGTTGAGTTCCCTCTACTCGGCTATAAAAGGAGTGGAGTGTGAGTTCATTTCTCACACTCTACAAAAATCTCTAAAAAATTCTTTCCTTGCTTTTTTATTTCTACAATATTTTCTCTGCCTCTTTGCCACCGCAAGGTGATTTCCGGCCTCTCTTTCCGCCATAGTTCTTGCCATTTTCTGGGGTTTCCTTGAAAATTCTGTTTGAATCTTCATCTCCTTCCTCATCTATAAGTGTTTTTCTGGGTTTCAAGCTTTTATCATCCATGGCGGATTCCGACTCATCCCACTCTCAGCCTCCCATCGCCGTTACCCGTCCTTTTATGGCCAATCGAGGTAAAAAATCTCTAGTCCATTCTTCAGTTATTTCTCCTAGGGATCTTTTAACCGAATTTGGGCAAGCCTTCCCTAATATGTTACACTTATATGCATATAATTACCCTTCTAGATTTGATTCTGATAAAGTAGAGACTATAACCCGTTATTTGGTATTTCACACCCTTATAGGGTCGTGGCTCTAGGCCCAAATGATAGGGCCTGTTACCCAAATCCTGGGGCCATTCGGGTCTATAAGGAAACCTTTTATTCCGGTTTTCGTCTTCCTCCACACCCCTTTGTTTTCCGCCTTTTAGTTGAAGCCCGAGTATTTCCAACCCAAATTACCCCCAACTCGTGGCGTTTTATTCTCTACTATATGGCCCAATCCCGTAAACATGGCTTTGATTCCAATGTGTGCATTTTTCACTATTTATTTAAATTTTTTAATTCTCTTGAGGACCAAGGATGGGTCAAAATAGTTCATAGATCCTTGGCCCGTTCTTGCTTCATTTCTGGTACCAATCCTGACTTGTATCCAACTTGGAAAAATGAGTGGTTTTATGTATATCTAGATGTCGAGGAGAGTTGGGACCATTTTTTCCAGCCCAACTTCTCAAAAAGTGTAGATGGCTCTTTAAGAGATTTAAAACGGTGAATAAATGAAGATGCGGCCATCAGGGCCATTACTGCTGATAATTTGCATCAATGTGCTCTCATTCTATCAGAAGGCAACTTGCAAAATTTAGGTCTTAGCGACCTAGGTCCCGAGGGTACTTCTTTCCCCTTTTTATTTCGTTTTTCATTTCAATATTTTGGTCAATTTTCTAATGTTTATATATTTCCCTGCAACTAAGGCAGCTCTGGACTCTATCTTTTAGAAAAGGGAGGCCCGCGCTGTTAAAGGCTCCGCTATTGAGACTCACCGCGATAAGCGGATGAGGATTGGAGACGGCCTTTCAGTCACGGTTAAGGAGGCCGTCCCTACTTTCATATCCGAGAGGCCCCTTAGCCTCAATAAGGATACTTCTCCTTTTACTGTGACTTGGGGCCTTCAGAGGAAGGACACGGTAGTGGGCAGCTCTGAGGCTGCTGCTGTTTGGTCCGAGAGCGTGGTTATGCCTCGTGACAGGACCAAGATAGTAGAGTCTTCTGACAACCTACAGATCGAGTGTCTGAGTGCTCAGGCCGTTGCTTCAGTAAGCCTCTCCCTTTTTCATTTTATGTTTTTACGATCTTTCTTCGTTCTTTACACACTACTTATTGTGTTTGAACATGTTTGTGCAGATGAATACCTATCTCCAGGCCGCCCTTCACAACCTGAAGGAGGTGAGGACTAGCCTGACCATTGCTTAAAGGGGCATGGATAGGTATTTCAAGGCTTTGGAGGCCAACTTCACTCGCTTTCGTGAGGTGGAGAGGGAGTTGGCTGAGGAAAATGAGAAGATTCGTAAGCTGGAGCTGGACGCTCAAAGGGCTCGTGCTGAGGTGATAGCTGAGTACAAGGCATCTCAGGACTTTCAGGAAGTTCTGAATGCTAAGTAAGATGCTAACTTCCCTCAGACCTTTGCTAGCTGCTTGGAGCAGATTGTGGAGGATATTGGGAAGAAGATCCCAGAGGTAACCCTTGCTACATACCCAGTTCCTACTATACCTGTTCCTGGGTCAGGGTCTCCCCTTGAGGATTTTCCTTTATCTCGCATCCCCAGTGCTTCTGTTATGGCCACAACTTCCCCTTCTCAGGATGCAGTTCATGATGATCCAGTGAGAGACGAGCCTGTTCCGCCCCCTACTGCTACTGATGGGGGGAATGATGATGATGATTTGTTTAAGGATTTAGAGTAGTTTCCTTTTCTTATTGGTCCATCGTGGCTTTCTATGTATTAACTTATTGTATTTTGAACTTATTACCCCTCGGGGTTTATTATGTTATCTTAAGTTTCTTGTTTGCTTTTCTACTATTTCTTCCAAGTACTTGTATTATTTTATGGGAGTTAGTTTTCTAGCCTTTTTGTAGCTTTCCCTTATATTTCTTCGTACTTGTACGAAAATAGATAAGCAAACTCAACCATATATAGTATGAACCAAACAGTTCCAGGACAAGATTAACCAAACAGTTCTAAAACAAGTTTATGGAAACTCTTGGGATTCGTCCCTTACATAATTCTGCGTAGAACTAGAATCTAAAATAATAGTCTTATAAAATTAACACATGAAATCCTAAGCAAGCAAAGCTTCAAGGTGCTTCTCAACCTTTTTACCACTATAGTAAGTATGAGCTATAGGTAGTAAACTTTCAGGTTTTGAGCATGCCAAGTCCGAGGTACTTTTTCCCCATCCATTGTCTCCAATTCGTAAGACCCTCTTCCTTGAATGCTCTTAACCTTGTATGGCCGTTCCCAGTTTGGGGCGAGTTTTCCTTTCTGCCCTACTCTAGAAGCTTCCACCTTCCTTAGGACCAAATCCCCTTGCTTGAAAAACCTTTCCTTCACCCTCAGGTTGTAGTAAAAAGAGGCCTTTTTCTGATATTCTATGATCCTTGCATGCGCTGCATCTCGTACCTCATCTATCAAATCCAGGGCTAACTTTTTCCCCTCATCATTTTCCTCAGCATTGTATGCTTGGATTCTGGGAGACGAGTATGATATCTCCATAGGAACAACTGCTTCTACTCCATATGCTAGCATGAATGGTGTTGCCCCCGTAGTAACTCTACATATAGTTCTGTAGGCCCAAAGTATTGGAAATATTTCATCCACCCAATTATTTCTAGATTTCTCGATCCTCTTTTTCAGCCCATCTAGAATTATATGATTTGCAACTTCCGCTTGCCCATTGGCTTGCGGATGAGCTACTAAGGTAAACTACAATTCGATCTCATTCTCCTCGCAATACTTCCTGAATTCTTCATTGTTGAACTTTGTTCCATTATCGGTAACTAGGATACGGGGAATTCCATATCTGCACATGATATTTTCCCATAGGAATTGTGCAACCTGTTTAGTTGTGATCTTGGCTAAAGGTTTAGCTTCAATCCATTTGGTAAAGTAATCTATCGTAACAATTAAGAACTTTCTTTGAGCAGTTTCCATAGGGAAAGGTCCAAGAATATCCATTCCCCACATACCAAATGGGATTTGGGAGTTTATGGAAGTCAGCATTTCAGGAGGTTTCCTTACTATAGGGGCATATTTCTGACAACAGTCGCATCTCTTCACATAGTCTTTGGCGTCAGTCATCATTTTTGGCCAATATAAGCCTAAGCGGGTGAATTTGTGGGCTAAGGCCCTGCCCCCAAGTGTTGGCCACATATGCCCTCGTGAACTTCCTCTAGAGCAAGTCGAGCCTCATCTGGCCTGAGGCATCTTAAGTAATGCACTAAAAAAGATCTCTTATATGAAATTCCGTCAATCAACGAATACCTCAGTGCTTGCACGACTAACTTTCGGGCTTCAGTCACATCATTCAGGAGCCAACCAGTTTGAATATGGGCCTTAATAATGTTGGATTTTAAACGCAGCGGGGGCATGGTAAAATACTTTTACAAACATAAAATCCAAATAAAAGCATATAAATCGTGGTAAAAACGTAGGGATCGATTACTAACCTTTAATATGCGATCCAAAAGCAACGTTCGGAGACCCTTAGCAGCTGCTCCTCAAACGTGAAGCACTCCACCGGTATCTACCAAGAAAACGACGTTAAGGAGGAGGAGGAGGTGGAGAGAATTTGGTTTTCTAAAACTTTTGGGTTTTTGGGTTCGAATGAAAATAGGGTTTATAATAGTATATTTATAGGCAAAATTTTCAGCTGAAATTTTCCCATAAATATTATTATTATTATCCCATTTATTATTCTCATTAATAATTAAAACACCTTTTAATTATTAATCCTTTTTATAAACACTTTAGAAATAATTCTCTCTCTTGATTTAATTTCCAAAAATTAAATCCTTAATTAATAATATTAAGAACTTTTCTTAATTAATTTATAATCAATTAAATCTCATTTAATCAATTATTAAATTTGCCAATTAAATATTTATTTCACAAATAAATAATTATTAGTCATTATTAATTAATTCCTCCACCATTAAATCATTCTCTTTTTATGGTGTGACCCTGTAGGTTCAATATTAAGCCGGTAGTAGAAATAAATAATAATAAAACTATTTTATCATTATTTATATAAATTCTCTAATTTATTAAATATGATTAATTAATTAATCACATTTATTCTACATCGTGAGGGATACTTCTCAGCATATCGCGACTATCCGGATAATACGAATTCACTGCTTAGAATACCAAGAACCTATTCAGTGAATAGTTACCGTACAATAAACTCCTTCTACCCTACAATGTCCCGATTAAATACAAGGCATGGATCTCGTGTCAAGCCTATCTAATTTAATCACTTGCTTACCATTTACTATGCGTAGTTCTATGCAAATTAGAAACTCCTTTCTAATTTCATTCACTCTGGCCAGAGATTCCTGAACTAGCATAAGTGGATCAGCCTTGAACATTTGCTTCCTTCACTGGAAGGGGTAGATCCTGTATTGATCATACACTATCTTCGTGTACAAATTCCTATACCCAGTATAGCCCTAATAATTATCCCTGGAGACTAAGAACTAAACCAAAACATAGTTCAGTGTACACAAGATGATTATGATGACCTCAAGTCTAAGGATACTTGTACAACTATCACTATGTGAACAACTGCTGACACGTGAGTGAACTCCATCAGTTGTTCAGCTGTGCGAGTCATGTTCAGTGAACTTATTCTATAATAAGCACCTACATACTAGCTATAGTGTCACCACACAAATGTCTATGAGAACAGACATCCTTCATAATGAAGCAAACATAGTATGTACCGATCTTTGCGGATTATTAATTACCAGTTAGTAATCCTACAACCAGGAACTATTTAAGTTTAGAGTTATCATCTTTTAGGTCTCACTATTATGATCTCATCATAATCCATAAAAAGCTTTACTCTAAACTATGGTATATCTTATTTAAACACTTAAATAGATAGAGCCCGTAATAAAAACAAAACAAGTCTTTTATTAATATCAATGAAATCAAAACAGATTACATAAAAAGTTATTCCTAAATCCTAATACATGATTGGACTTAGGACATATTCCTTTCAATCTCCCACTTGTACTAAAGCCAATCACTCTGGTATCTAATATCCATCTAGTCTTTATGACGATCATAGTGACTTTCAGAAAGTAGCTTTGTGAGTGGGTCTGCTATGTTGTTATGTGTGTCAACTCTATTTCAATACAATACAAGAAATGTTACCGCGCTCCCACTAACCCTTTTGTAGACGCATGGTTCATCTACGTTTTTGATAAAATCAAACTCTTTGATTGTCTCATCAAAACGGATATTCCATCTACGAGAAGCTTGCTTTAAACCACATATGGTTCGCAGTAGCTTACACACTAGGTTTTCATTTCCCTCGGAAAGAAAACCATCTGGCTATATGCCAGATCTCATAGTCGTAGTAAGCAGCAATCACAAGCAAAATCCGAACTGATTTTAACAGGGCTACAGGTAAAAGGTTTCATCAAAGTCAATCCATTGCCTTTGTTTGAATCCTTTTGCCACAAGCCTGGCCTTATAGGTCTCCACATGGCCATCTGCTCCAATCATTCTTTCGTATACTGTATACATAGATTCCTTTTCGGATTTCATGGCACTATGCCATTTCTCTGAGTCAACACTACTCATAGCCTCATTATAGGTCACAGGGTCGTCATCATCAATGATCGACAACTCATTGTCATTCTCAATGACAAGGCCATATTACCTCTCAGGTTGGCGAGACACTCTCCCTGATCTATGAATGGGCTGTTCCACAAAAGGTTGTTCAGTCAGAACAGGTGTTTCCACTCGATCTGTAGTAGTTTGTACTTCTTGAACTTCATCAAGTTCAATTTTGCTCCCACTGTTTCCTTCAAGGATAAACTCCTTTTCCAAGAAGGTAGCATGTCTGGAGACAATCACCCGATGATCGGTGCAAAAGTAATACCCTAAAGTCTCTTTAGGATATCCCACAAAACTACATTTTACGGATCGATATTCCAGCTTATCTGGGTCAACTTTCTTGACATAAGCTGGACATCCCCAAATCTTAACGTGTTTAAGACTCGGTTTCCTTTCTTTCCATATCTCATACGAAGTTTGAGGAACAGATTTTGGAAGGCACCATATTCAGTAAATATGCTGAGGTTTCCAATGCATAACCCCATAGGAATACTGGAAGATTTGCATAGCTCATCATGGACCGAACTATGTCTAACAAAGTTCGATTTGTCCTTTCAGATACCAATCTGGAGGAGTCCACTGGGAGACTATACCATTTACTTTGAGATAATCTAGAAACACTCCATTAAAGTATTCACCACCTCGATCTGATCGAAGAGTTATAATACTATGTTTGGTTGTTTCTCCACTTCATACTTATATTCTTTGAACTTTTCAAAGGCCTCAGACTTGTGTTTCATCAAACACATATCCGAATCCAGATCTATCATCTATGAAAGTAATGAAGTATGAAAATCCACCCATGGCTTGCGTAGACATTGGTCCACATACATCTGTGTGTACCATTCATAGCAAATTTGCAGCCCTCTCTCCATGTCTACTAAATGGAGACTGCAATGCCACAATGAAGTGAGATTTTCATCATCCCTTTTCTTTTATTAGTTTGTTCGATCTGAAGTAAATTATGTCACATTTATACAGACCATTATTTAAAGTACCACGTCCATAAAGAATATTATCTCTAAGAATAGAACATTCATTAATCTCAATAATAAATGAAAATCCAGCCAAGTCTAACATGGGAATAATATTCCTCACAATCGAGGGAACAAAATAACAATTATTTAAAACAATAGTCTTGCCCGTAGGCATATGTAAATGAAATGATTCTACATCTTCAGCAGCAACTCTTGCTCCATTTCCCATCAGTTGAATCACCTCCTCTTCCTCAAGAGTCCTACTTCTCCTTGGTCCCTGCAATAAATTGCAGATATGAGAACCACAGGCGGTATCTAATACCCAAGTAGAAATTTGATTTAATGACATATTCACTTCTATCATGAACATACCTGAATCAGAAGTGGTAGTCTCACTACCCTTCTTCTTCTTCTTCAATTCTGCAAGGTAAACCTTGCAGTTCCTCTTCCAGTGCCCCACCTTGTTACAGTGAAAGCAAACAACTTTGCTCTTGGGGTCTTCAGCTTTTGGTGGAACCGGCGTTTTCTCACCTACTTTCTTCTTCTTGGAAGAGTTCCTCTTCCTTTTCTTAGGATTGGAACCTTCACCAATTAGAAGAACAGAACTCTTCTTAGGGGGAAAATTCAATTCCGCAGTCTTTAACATGTTGTGGAGTTCAGGCAGGCTGACATCCAACTTATTCATGTGAAAGTTCACAACAAACTGCGAGAACGAACTCGGAAGCGATTGCAAGACCAAGTCTTGGCTCAGCTCCCCATCCATGGCAAAACCAAGTTGTCCAAGACGTTCAATTAAATTGATCATCTTAAGTACATGGTCATTCACAGATGATCCCTCAGACATCCTACAACCGAACAGCTCCTTCGATATCTCATATCGAGCTGTCCTCCCCGCCACATCATACAACTCTTGTAGATGCATTAGGATAGTGTGAGCATCCATATGCTCATGTTGCTTCTGTAGCTCAATGTTCATGGAAGCTAGCATGATGCATTGAGCAACATTTGCATCATCTATCCACTTACGATACACAACATGTTCATCATTATGTGCATCGCTAGCAGGTTCAGTAGGCTTAGGTGAGTCAATCACGTATTCCAGCTTCTCAATCCTGAGAACAATTCTCAAGTTTCGAAGCCAGTCAGCATTATTAGGACCAGTCAATTTGTGAGCATCTAGTATGCTCCTGAGTGATAGTGCAGAAGACATAACGTACAAAGTAAATCTGTAAATGATAAACACATAACAACACTTAGCAAATATTCGATTTCATTTTAAAACACTATATGAATCGGGTCTTTATTCAGAAGTGGCTCCCACTAGTTTATCTAATTTATTCAACCCCCTACGTGAAAAATTAAGCATTCATAATGCTAGTGGGAATAGGAATCCTACATTCCATTACACAACCCCGGCTGTGGCACGAAACGCCATGTAATGTTCAATAGGCAGACAACTCTTGTCAATTACATCTAATGTTATTCCCTAATCAAACTTTAGCCTCTTGAATAATTGAGTCACGGCTGTGGCACGACAAACTCAATATTCTAAGTCAAGTCTAACCCAACATTCCGTACAATTGAATCAGTCCCCAAAGGCCCACGGCTGTGGCACGTAACGACCTTTAGATCTTTATTCAATGTACACATCTCTATGTAATAGACAAGTATTTCTTATTTCGAAATCAAAGCCCTCGGCTGTGGCACGAAATGACAATGATTCAAAAATAAGAACTACTTTTCTATCATGTTGGAAGGCTATGACCGACACAAGCCTGTTGTGTCATTGGCCAATTACTACTTGATATTATTTAATTTTAGAGGGATTATATTACGTTACAATCATAATCATATTATAAAGAGATTCTTCCTTTTAAATTAAATATTTCAAATCAATAATCAATAATCAGATGATTCCCAGATCGGGTGGAGCATTGTCAAGAGGCGTCACTTAATAACCCTTTCTTACAGATAGAAATCTGTTGTTGACAGAATCATCCTTTCTCTCATATCGAAAATTCATATTCAATTACGTGTTTCATAAACACAAGAATCTCATGATTGTATTCATAATATTATTCTTAAGGTTATGAAACAATTTCACTATACTAGGTTGTCTAACAAACGCCTTATGTTCATTTAAGTTCACCTAAATCTATCATCGCATGATAAACTAAGCATATATCATATATATAAACATGAATAAACATCAAGGTAGACATGTTACATCATCTAGCATATTAGTCTAAGCATTATACATCTCTATGTATCACATGAAGCATTTAAAAGCAGTTAAAACAGTTAAAAACAGCTTTAAAACACTTTCGGAAATATAAACAGTTCAAAACTTTTATATAAACTAAAATTGATCACTCCATTAGATCCGTCTCGGAAAAACGAATCCAACGGTATATTGCACGCCCAAAACGGAGTTACGAAACTCCCAGAAAATCAATTTTAATGTGGACAGTCGGGCTGTAACGCATTACAGAAACGCGTTACAAGCCCTGTAACGCATTCCGATGATGCTTTACAACCCTTTTAACCAATTAAAAGGTGTAACGCATTCCGTGAATGCGCCACAGGGTGTAACGCATTCCCGGAATGCGCGACACCCCCCCTTCTGCGTGCTCTGCACGCGCCTGTTCCTCTTCTGCCGTTTTCTGTTTTCTCTTTTCTATCATTGGTCACTGTGCCACCGTACTACCTTTCTTTTCTTTCTCCGTACAACAGCAGACAAGCAGATGCAGATAACAGATGTATAGCATACATACTAACAAATTATATATATATATATGATTATTTAATTACGAATTTTAATTACAAGAACTTCAAAAATTCATAATAAAAAATCTATACATCCTAAAATTATGAAAAAAAATACCCAGACGATCTACAACACTTGTAGAACCCAGATCAACATTCAAAATTATTCTGAGAAACGATTTCTCATCAGAAAAAATTAATCCATGATATAACTTGTAAAAATCATAATTAATTCATACAAGCACATAAAATTCTGAAATTTTTACCACAGATCTATATGCATATAACCTTGTTCTGATACCAATGTTGGATTTTAAATGCAGCGGGGGCATGGTAAAATACTTTTACAAACATAAAATCCAAATAAAAGCATATAAATCATGGTAAAAACGTAGGGATCGATTACTAACCTTTAATATGCGATCCAAAAGCAACGTTCGGAGATCCTTAGAAGCTGTTCTTCAAACGTGAAGCACTCCACCGGTATCCACCAAGAAAACGACGTTAAGGAGGAGGAGGAGGTGGAGAGAATTTGGTTTTCTAAAACTTTTGGGTTTTTGGGTTCGAATGAAAATAGGGTTTATAATAGTATATTTATAGGCAAAATTTTCAGCTGAAATTTTCCCATAAATATTATTATTATTATCCCATTTATTATTCTCATTAATAATTAAAACACCTTTTAATTATTAATCCTTTTTCTAAACACTTTAGAAATAATTCTCTCTCTTGATTTAATTTCCAAAAATTAAATCCTTAATTAATAATATTAAGAACTTTTCTTAATTAATTTATAATCTATTAAATCTCATTTAATCAATTATTAAATTTGCCAATTATTTATTTATTTCACAAATAAATAATTATTAGCCATTATTAATTAATTCCTCCACCATTAAATCATTCTCTTTTTATGGTGTGACCCTGTAGGTTCAATATTAAGCCGGTAGTAGAAATAAATAATAATAAAACTATTTTATCATTATTTATATAAATTCTCTAATTTATTAAATATGATTAATTAATTAATCACATTTATTCTACATCGCGAGGGATACTTTTCAGCATATCGCGACTATCCGGATAATACGAATTCACTGCTTAGAATACCAAAAACCTATACAGTGAATAGTTACCGTACAATAAACTCCTTCTACCCTACAATGTCCCGATTAAATACAAGGCATGGATCTCGTGTCAAGCCTATCTAATTTAATCACTTGCTTACCATTTACTATGCGTAGTTCTATGCAAATTAGAAACTCCTTTCTAATTTCATTCACTCTGACCAGAGATTCCTGAACTAGCATAAGTGGATCAGCCTTGAACATTCGCTTCCTTCACTGGAAGGGGTAGATCCTGTATTGATCATACACTATCTTCGTGTACAAATTCCTATACCCAGTAGAGCCCTAATAATTGTCCCTGGAGACTAAGAACTAAACCAAAGCATAGTTCAGTGTACACAAGATGACTATGATGACCTCAAGTCTAAGGATACTTGTACAACTATCACTATGTGAACAACTACTGACACGTGAGTGAACTCCATCAGTTGTTCAGCTGTGCGAGTCATGTTCAGTGAACTTATTCTATAATAAGCACCTACATACTAGCTATAGTGTCACCATACAAATGTCTATGAGAACAGACATCCTTCATAATGAAGCAAACATAGTATGTACCGATCTTTGCTGATTATTAATTACCAGTTAGTAATCCTACGACCAGGAACTATTTAAGTTTAGAGTTATCATCTTTTAGGTCTCACTATTATGATCTCATCATAATCCATAAAAAGCTTTACTCTAAACTATGGTATATCTTATTTAAACACTTAAATAGATAGAGCCCGTAATAAAAACAAAACAAGTCTTTTATTAATATCAATGAAATCAAAACAGATTACATAAAAAGTTATTCCTAAATCCTAATACATGATTGGACTTAGGACATATTCCTTTCAAATAGGATCTATCCATGATGTCCCCAGCCCTATGGGGGCTACAAGCTTAACATCAATGCTCTGTGTTTTCAAAAAATGGAAGTACACACTTCCTGAACTCTTCTCTATCTCCGATGAAGCGAATTTAGAAAACGCATCTGCCTTAGCATTTTCCTCCCTTGGAATGTGTTCAACATGGCAATCATCGAATTGAGTCATCACTGCCCTTACTAGGCGGACATACCTAGCCATTATATCATCTCTTGTCTCAAACTCTCCCTTGACCTAAGATATGATCAGCTTCGAATCTCCACAGACTTTCAAGTTCTTAACCCTCAATGTTCCTGCTAGGCCGAGGCCATCTATCAGAGCTTCATATTATGCTTCATTATTTTTAATTGGGAAGTCTAGCTTCATAGCATATTCAATCAGGAAACCATCTGGGCTTTGTAAAACTAGCCCTGCCCCACTCGAATTTGTTTTTGATTCTCCATCAAAATAGAGAACCCAGTATTCCTTCTCTTTAACGCCCATCAAAATAGAGAACCCAATATTCCTTCTTTTTAATGCCCTCTTCTTTGTTACCTTCCGTGTCTTGAGGTATAGTATCTTCCTGCCCCCCGACTTCTTGGTTGGGGATGGTACATTCAACCACGAAGTCAGCCAAAACCTGGGCTTTTATCGCCGTTCATGGTTTATACTTTATGTCAAATTCTCCCAACTCAATAGCCCATTTAATCAGCCTTCCACTAGCTTTAGGACTGTGAATAATATTTCTCAAAGGTTGATTCGTTAGCACTTTAATTTTATGAGCTTGGAAGTAAGGACGCAACTTCCTTGCGGCCATCACCAGTGTGACGCCCTCCAAACCCGGGTAAGAAGTTTGGGGTTCACAACACACACACAATATATAAACCTGTATATGAGATATTATTTGCAATGACCCTGCATTACACAACCACGGATCGCAACAGGTTAAAATATGAAAACAAGCCACAATCTTAACTTTTATTACAACGTACCAATCCCAACTAGTTTAACTTACAATCGATAATGAAATTTATTCTTACAAGCTTGCACAACTCAACTATAATATAAAGCTTCGTTGGCTCGATTCAACTCGTCCCGAAATCCTAGCTCGCACATTGGACTGGGAAACCTTGCCATCAATCATTTCCTTTTTAACTATAGAATACATAAATAGATTCGTAAGAGTGAGCTAACTAGCTCGGCAAATCATAATAGCAATAACTGAGGTTAATCAATGATCAAACTAGATGATTCAAAAGAATCAAATTGCTTGTTAAACAATCATTAGAATTGGATATTATTTTAAATTTTAAAACCAAGGTTAGACTGCTGATCAGTCACGCACTAACCCCGAGCAAGGCACACGGCTCTGCTCTATAAACTGGATCCAAGGCACACATTGGCCTAATTTGACCATGAATCTGGTCTGATCACGAATCTGGTCCACACAAAGAAAACTATCCAATTCTAAATCAGTTGAGTATGATAAACAATATAATTCAATGAAGCAAGATCATAATCAATAGGGATAAAACATTTGAATAAAAGCGTAATGCAATTCATGAATATCACAAGGGTATATCAAGGTATGTGTGAGGAAAAACTTCCAGCCAGTTGGAGAATCAGGTATTAGATAAACAATGATTTCACAAGGTTTAGTCCTTTGATGTTATAAGGTATGATTGAGTATAAAAGTTTCTGTATGTTCAAGAAATTATGTTTCAGTGTTTGGTGTATGGTAGATATGTATTTGTGGAGTAGTATTGTATTTGTGTGGTTTAGTATCTGGTAAATCAACAATGGATGGTTTATAAAAAAATAAGGCTTACAACTCAAAGATCAAATGATGTGATCAGGGTTCAAGTCTGAGTGATTCAAAGCACTTACAATATAAAGCAGAATTATTTTGAATACTAACAACATGTCACGAGAGAGTTTAGGAATATTTGCAATATTTCTCGAGAAAGGTTCAGAGTACTTTCCTTATCTCAAATGATTCCAACTTCACTTGTACTTGTCTAATGATTCTATTCAACAACCACTTGTCTACTTTTCCTATGTCTCGCTTCTATTTGCTGATCACTTGCTTTATTTTCTACGCATCGATTCCATTTTCTGATCACCTGCTTCCCTTTTTCTATACCTTGCTTACTCTGCTAGACATCATACGTATCTATCAATGTCCATCTCACAGTATCCTAATCGACACATAGACGTCATAAGGTTTTATCTACCCTTCGTTTCACCCAAATCTGATTTACAGATTAAAAGTTATGGCTAAAATAGCCAATCAATGAGCACATAGCCGTATATCACATTAATCAGATAGCACATAGCACATAGCATGCAAGGTATTCGATATAAATAATTTTTCAAAGAAGGTTTGGGGTTAAAATGATTTTTCTGGTATTTAATATGAATTTTTAAACATTTTTTGGAATTAAAACGGGTCTCCAAATCATTTTATAATTAAATAATAGGGTTCGAACACCCGAATCTGACTTTAAAATAATTTAATAATAATTATCGAGTCTTGAAAATAATTTAAAAGAATATTTTAAAGCTCAAAACTATTTTTCAGAATTTTTAAATCAAATTAATAATTAAATCTAATTAAATAATTAATTAAAGCCAATTAATAATAAATTAAATCAATTAATCAATTTTTGAATTAATTGATCAATTAAATAATTAATTATTAACTAAAATTAATTAATTAAATAATTCAGATTTATTTTTGAATAAAAAAATGATTTTCAGAATTAAAATAATGATTTTTGGAATTAAAAATGAATTTTAGAAATTAAATAAGGATTTTTGAATTATTTATAGAAATAAAATATAGAAACAGTTTTACAAAAATGAAGTAGGATTGGGGTGGATCAAAACCGGGTCGGGGTTTATAACAAAACGGGTCGTGAAGAATAAAAATCCGGGTCGGGTTGAAGCCGACCGGATACTGGAAAAATAGTCCAGATTCTGGCAACTGTTCACCGGCTTCAGCGAGTACATTCTTGGCCAACAGCGAACGGTTTGAACCGTTCTTGACTTCTATTAAATTCGTATCAAACCCTGGAATCAGTTACAACCAACAACAACCATAAACAACCCCCAGACCTCTAATTCCGGCGAAATTGCCATTGAAACCAGCGAGGTCGAGCAATTTTCCGGCCAAAATATGAATTGGCTTGTTTCTATACTAAACCTAACAATCTATATACGAAAACAAAACTTGGAAGATTTACAATCTACTAATACAACTATAATTAACAACCAAAGAAGATAAAAATGGGTAAAACTCAAGAATTCAATTAACACATTCTTGTAAGCAATCAACTGAAATTCATACATGAATCGACTGTATTGATCATAATAAAGCTAACCATAGCAACAATAAAAATCAAAACCGCTTAGAATCCAAAAACCCAATTCGACTCAAGAACCCTAAAAATCGAATTTACAATTTACCATTCCTCTGCTGATTTTGATGATAGATTATGAAAGAGGGGATCAAGGGGTTCAATTTGACTATTCATACGCCTCCATCGGATTCCAATAACGCCTTCAAATCCTCGTCTGATTGTGAAGAACACGAAGAACACGGTTCGTTTCTCTGGATAATTATCTTTTTTTACTGTATAATAATGTTTATCTGTACAAAATACAATATTGTATTGGTATTTATATCTACGGAATATTGGTACCTCATTGGATCATACCAGATATAAAATAATACGTTTATTTGAGAAAACGGATCCAAAACGGTACCGGTTTTAGGATAATTATCCAAATCTATACATTTTGTACTGCGGTCTTGATCTCAACACTTTGGTTACACGTACTACGAGATGATAATTATAATAGTTTAATAAAAAGATCCCATTTCTCGAAAATACGGGTTTTATCGATTTAACGAAATAAATTTTGTATCAAAAATATTGCGCCGGGACCCGCACGGGGAAAACCGTACTCCAGATTGAAAAAGTCAAAACATGGAAAATGCTCGGAATATTGCAATTAGGTTAGGAAGGAGTTTTCGGTAGAGTTTCGGGTTGTAAAAACGTAAAAACGGTTGAAGTCGGTTGGTTCCCGATTATACAAAATAGTTTATAGATACTCGAAAAATAATTTATTAAATTCATAAAGCATTTATAAAATCATATAACAACATAAAAAATAATAGAAAAATATCACAATTATCTATACTTTATTTTGAAGATATAAAAATTAAAATACTCAAATTATATCATATTTAAATATCCAAACACAGATATCACTTCACAAATAATTCACCAAAAATTCATATAATAATCACATAATATCTATTTATTAACAAAGATAATTACCCGTCATATCCCGGATATTACATAATTCCCCCCTTAAAAGGATTCTGTCCCCAGAATCAATTAAGCAATGACTAAAGGTACTATTTAACGTATATCACTTTTTGAACCCCATGTTGACTTTTCAACTCTTGTGTTTCCACAATACTCTTGCTAACTTTATAACTTTCTTTCTTAACCCTTTCTTTCTCTTTTCTATGATCCTTATTGGATTCTCATCATAGGACAACTCTACCTGAAGCTCTATCGGCTCATATTCTATTACATTTCTAGAATTCTAGATTATACTTTTTAAATTTTGCCACATGAATAACATTATGAATACACTGCATATGCGGGGTAACACTAATTCCTATGCTATCTTACCGACACGTTTCAAAATTTCAAAAGGTCCAACGTATTTACGACTCAGCTTTCCTTTCTTTCCGATCGTGGATGATCCCTTTTTACGGTGATACATTTAACAATATAAAATCTCTTTCTTCAAATTCCGTATTCTTTCTAGCTTGATGTAATAACCCCAAAATTATCAACTTTTTGTAACCCTTGTGAATAGTGTTTTAGCTGAATGAAGAAACTTTTCACGCCACACTATGTAGGGGTTCTGTTATGGATATTCTAGTATATTATTAGTACTCTATGAAGTATATAAGTGTATGTAAAGATCGTCAGAATCCAATTCCGAACACTTTGGTTTTTCCCGGAAATCCACAAGATACGGAGAGAATTGAGTATAAGGTAACAGGATAAAAAGGATTTAAATTAAAGGATTATAATAGAGGATCATAAAAAGGAATATAATGTATTGAGAAAGGTTAAGGGAACCTAAGTAATAAGATCCCGGGTATGATCCTTCAAACGATAAACGAGAACGAAAGTTAAGCGAACCGTATAACAGATCAGCGGTCATTAGGCAAACGATTAGGAAGTTAATCAAAGGGATTAGTGGGAATGATGTCATCCAACCAATAGAAAGAGGACAAGGAAGGGAGGATGACATCATGAGGATGACATAAGCATGACATGGGAAGGAAGGAGGTGTGGTGGCTTTGTAACCACACAAATTCAAGGGCAAGAAGGTAATTGACTAAATCAAATACAAAAACCAAGCAACCAAGCCAAATAATTCATTCTTCATCAAAACAAAAAGAAACCAAGGCATTAGTTCTTCATTGCTCTCGGCTTTTTCACTTTTTAAAGGCAAGATTTTTCAAAACCCAAGATCCAAGCTTCCTAAATTGGTGAGTAAATTCCCTAATCATCTTCATGCTTAGTTAGGGCTATATCATGAGTTTAAGCCATTAATTCCTTCTCAATCTTCTTCATTTAATAAAAGAAGAAGACTATGAATCGTGTTTTCAAGTTTTTTAACTTGAAGTTTTCTTGTTTTTCTTGAAGATCCAAGCTTTCCTAAGACTTCTCAAAGCTTCTTAAGGCTTCCTAGCTCCTCCCACCACTTCAAGGAAGGTATACCATCTCCAAACCCTAGATTCCTATATATTATAAGATGATTTTGATTAGTAGGGTGCTATTGTAGCTTGTTGTTGTGATTAGAGTTTGGGATTTGAAATGGTAGCAAAATGGAATGGTAAATGTTGTGGTTTTGATTAAAAGAACTTAAGTATGATTAAAGTTAAGCTTAGGCATAAGTATGAATGATTAAATTGAATTGGTTGGGGTTGTTATGATGTGATAAAGATGGATGTTGGTGGTATGTTGGATTTGAGGTTGGTTTGTGGTTGGTTTTGAATGGTTTAAAATTGGGAAATCGCGTAAACATAGCCGTCGTAACGTCCGATTTTCTTTGGACTGTTTTTGTGCATAACATTAGGACCCGAGAACCCCCTGCTAGATTATGACCACTGCCATGTTTAGATAGCTCATGTTACGAGCTTCGTTTTGATATGTAGTTCGTTCGATTCCGATGCACGGTTTAGGAGAAACGACCGTTTCAAGTAACGGCGTTTCGCGAACGAAACTTTTCCCCTCGCCTTACTTTGAAACATAGGTTAAAGACCAAAAAGGGTTAATTAATGTATGAAACATTTATGGTAAGTGTGTTAGGCAGTTGGTAAGACACTCGCGAAGGAATCGCCTTAAAACTCGTAAAGGTTAAATTATTAAAAATGGTGGAGCCGAGGGTACTCGAGTGACTTAAGAGAATCAGTAAGCACAAAACAAGCGTTAGAGTCTAAGTTAGTTAAAGTATAGATTTACAAGTGACTTTGGTTTAATTCCAACTTACTTGTTGTTTATAGGTTACCAGATTCGTCCCGAGCCATTCGTAACCCCCAGTCGCTCAGGCAAGTTTTCTACTCGTTATAACTGTTGTGGTGATGAATATATGTATTTGCATAATCTGGTGATAGATGCATGTTGGTTAATTAGCAAATGTTGTTATATATTGAAGCATGCTGCTATGGTATATATATATGCATGCCTGTTTCGCATTCTTTCCATATATATATCTGTTGATTCAGTTGATAATACCTATGCTAGAGGATAGCGGTAATTTGCATATACCCTTAGTACAGGGACCCAAAGGTGAAAATATTTTCTAAAACCGGGAGTCGAGGATCCCGAGTAGATTTTGTATATATGGATATAAATATATATATATATATATTTATACTTATATATATATATGGTTGTAGTTTTTCAAACTATTAATCGAATAAGGTTTATTCGATAACTTTAACTTTATTTTATTATTGAATATTATTTCGAATATTATTCGAAGGCGCATGACTCCTTTTATTTATTTATTTGAATATTATTTGAATATTCATTCGAAGGCTTATGACTCAGTTTATATTATTTAATGAATATTATTTGAATATTCATTTGAGGATCTTTGACTCCGATGATTTGCTGAGGTATATTCTTTATTTTATTAAAGAATAAGGTGTCAATAATCAAACTTATTTTCGATTATTCAAATAAAGATAATACTTTCATATAAGTATATCTTTGGTTATTTAATACTCGTTTCAAGAATAAGTTTTAATACTTCTACTTCAATTATTTTTATAAAGATTATTCTTTATGGGAATATTATTTAAATAATAATATTCAGTCATTTTCTAAATATTCTGGGGACTGATTTACTTCATTAAATCAGCTTTACTCCAAACACTCTATAAAGTGTTTTCGAGTCTTCAAAATGATTTTTAAAGTCAGAGCGGATCCCAAAACTCATTTTTATATTTAAGATCTTCCTTTTTAAGGGGATTTAAATACTCGCTCAAAACCTGGGGAATCCGGCTCTGTGGTGTATTTTATATTCGCAACGAGGTTGCAGTTTTGGTAAATGAATTGATTACTTGCCCAATGTTCGGGAAGTAAGCCCATCTAATTGAGTCGGCATAAGCGACAGGCCGGGGTACGGTCTATGAAAGTGTAAGTGGCTGGGTGGCAGTCCATCAACGCGTAAGAGGCCGGGTGGCGGTCCAGCACAAGGTCCTTATGTGGCCAGGGTGATGACCGGTGGGGGATTCATCCATCTACTAGTAGAAAAGGTTACTTATTGGTATCTTTGCCTGATCAGCAAGATATCTGGTTTATGCCAAAATTCTTTTCCTTTCCAAAATTCATTGGATGTTTCAAACTCTGTTCATACTTTACATAACAGAGGTTCCAGGAAATGTTTAAAGAGATATATATGTGGATATATATATATCGGGACTAAATAAAGTATCTCGTAACTTTTTTTCATTCAATAATATTTCAAAGATTGAATCTATTCAAGTCTTAACTTGTGGTCTCATCTATGGGATGTTTTTTTTTAAAACTTATAATACTTTGAACGATGGTAGTTCAAGTAGCTTTATAAATGATATAAGTGTAGTGAAGTATTGGTAACTTCATTCCTTGTTTTTACTTATATCTAGTAAGTAATTATCTTACACACGATAAAGATTCTAGTAAGTATCCATTTAGATACTTATATTATTGTTATCACTATGTATTATCTTGCGAGCTGTAAGGCTCACTCTTGCTTTATTTCTTCATCACACAACAACAGTTAGGAGAGATGGCCAGACTCCAGCAGACCCAGCGCAAGCGCGTGGGAAGCGTCCCGCGTCTTCCCGATGATGTTGTAGCTGCTATAGCTGCAGAGGTAGATCCATTGTAGTTCAGACCATCTACTTTTGAGAATCAAATTATGTATAATTATAACTTGTGGCAGATAATGGCAATTAACTGTAAATTTATCAAGTAATCATTTTGGGTTGTAATAACTTTTAAATGGTGGATTCAAAGACTTGTACTTATTTCAATTTCATATCTGAGACTATAACGGGTTGTGGTGTGTGTTAGTATGGGGTCACAGCATGAGGTTATTTATTATTAATTAAGTGAAATGATATTGTGGAAAGAAAGACCGTGACAACCCGGATCCCCGACCATGGATCTGGGGGTGTTACAGAAATGGTATCAGAGCTAAGCGTTATAAACCTCAGAGATGATGGGACGTTAAGATAATAAGTTCACTAAGATAATAAGAACTCTTGCCAAGTTCATAGTCGGACTACCTAACGTAGTACTGACAGTTAAAACCCTTATGGGAACCCTTATAAATGTTGCGATAGAAGCGTAGTTCGTTATCGTATATGGTAGCGGGACTCCGAACCCTGAAGTTGAGGAACATCAACGCGTTGATGTTTTATTACTAATTGGAGATCAGATTGTGGATCCAATAGAGCGTCCTAACGCAGGACCGGATGATGTTGATATTGAGGATGTAGCGGTTGAGGATGTTGTCCTAGAAGGGATAGTTGCTGAGGAGGATCCCATGGAGGATCCTGACGAGATTGGATAAAGGACCATCCAGACACTAGAAGATATGTTGAGGGTCTGTGCAATAGACCTTAAAGGAAGTTGGGATGATCACTTGCCGTTGGTCGAGTTTTCTTATAACAATAGCTTTCATGCTAGCATCGGAATGCCGCCTTATGAGGCCCTGTACGGAAGAAGGTGTCGATCTCCCTTATACTGGGATGAAGTAGGAGAGCGGAAGATGCTCGGACCCGAAGTGGTCCAAAGGACCAAAGATATAGTGGATCTTATCAGAGGGCAACTTGTAGCAACCCAAGACAGACAGAAGAAATATGCAGACCTAGCCCGAAAGGACAAGGAATATGAAGTAGGGGACTTAGTACTGTTGAAAGTATCCCCTTGGAAGGGATTAATAAGGTTCGGAAAGAAAGGAAAACTAAGCCCAAGATACATTGGACCTTTTGAGATATTAAGACGGATTGGAAAGTTAGCTTACGAGCTAGCCCTACCCCCTAATTTGCAACAAGTTCATAATGTGTTCCATGTGTCAATGCTAAGGAGGTATCATCGGGATGCCAGGCACATAGTGGAGTACGAGCAGGTGGATATGCAGCCAGATCTAACTTACGTGGAGAAGCCAGTAAGGATTATGGATAAGAAGGAGCAGGTGCTTCGGAACAAAGTGATCAAGCTAGTCAGAGTACTATGGCAGAATCATAATGTGGAAGAATCAACTTGGGAACTAGAGAGCACAATGCTAGAAAAGTACCCCCATTTGTTTTCTGTTTGATTCCGGGACGGAATCCTTTTAAGGAGGGGAGACTGTAATAACCCCAAAATTTTCAACTTTTTGTAACCCTTGTGAATAGTGTTTTAGCTGAATGAAGAAACTTTTCACGCCACACTATGTAGGGGTTCTGTTATGGATATTCTGGGATATTATTAGTACTCTATGAAGTATATAAGTGTATGTAAAGATCGTCAGAATCCAATTCCGAACACTTTGGTTTTTCCCGGAAATCCACAAGATACGGAGAGAATTGAGTATAAGGTAACATGATAAAAAGGATTTAAATTAAAGGATTATAATAGAGGATCATAAAAAGGAATATAATGTATTGAGAAAGGTTAAGGGAACCTAAGTAATAAGATCCCGGGTATGATCCTTCAAACGATAAACGAGAACGAAAGTTAAGCGAACCGTATAACAGATCAGCGGTCATTAGGCAAACGATTAGGAAGTTAATCAAAGGGATTAGTGGGAATGATGTCATCCAACCAATAGAAAGAGGACAAGGAAGGGAGGATGACATCATGAGGATGACATAAGCATGACATGGGAAGGAAGGAGGTGTGGTGGCATTGTAACCACACAAATTCAAGGGCAAGAAGGTAATTGACTAAATCAAATACAAAAACCAAGCAACCAAGCCAAATAATTCATTCTTCATCAAAACAAAAAGAAACCAAGGCATTAGTTCTTCATTGCTCTCGGCTTTTTCACTTTTTAAAGGCAAGATTTTTCAAAATCCAAGATCCAAGCTTCCTAAATTGGTGAGTAAATTCCCTAATCATCTTCATGCTTAGTTAGGGCTATATCATGAGTTTAAGCCATTAATTCCTTCTCAATCTTCTTCATTTAATCAAAGAAGAAGACTATGAATAGTGTTTTCAAGTTTTTTAACTTGAAGTTTTCTTGTTTTTCTTGAAGATCCAAGCTTTCCTAAGACTTCTCAAAGCTTCTTAAGGCTTCCTAGCTCCTCCCACCACTTCAAGGAAGGTATACCATCTCCAAACCCTAGATTCCTATATATTATAAGATGATTTTGATTAGTAGGGTGCTATTGTAGCTTGTTGTTGTGATTAGAGTTTGGGATTTGAAATGGTAGCAAAATGGAATGGTAAATGTTGTGGTTTTGATTAAAAGAACTTAAGTATGATTAAAGTTAAGCTTAGGCATAAGTATGAATGATTAAATTGAATTGGTTGGGGTTGTTATGATGTGATAAAGATGGATGTTGGTGGTATGTTGGATTTGAGGTTGGTTTGTGGTTGGTTTTGAATGGTTTAAAATTGGGAAATCGCGTAAACATAGCCGTCGTAACGTCCGATTTTCTTTGGACTGTTTTTGTGCATAACATTAGGACCCGAGAACCCCCTTCTAGATTATGACCACTGCCATGTTTAGATAGATCATGTTACGAGCTTCGTTTTGATATGTAGTTCGTTCGATTCCGATGCACGGTTTAGGAGAAACGACCGTTTCAAGTAACGGCGTTTCACGAACGAAACTTTTCCCCTCGCCTTACTTTGAAACATAGGTTAAAGACCAAAAAGGGTTAATTAATGTATGAAACATTTATGGTAAGTGTGTTAGGCAGTTGGTAAGACACTCGCGAAGGAATCGCCTTAAAACTCGTAAAGGTTAAATTATTAAAAATGGTGGAGCCGAGGGTACTCGAGTGACTTAAGAGAATCAGTAAGCACAAAACAAGCGTTAGAGTCTAAGTTAGTTAAAGTATAGATTTACAAGTGACTTTGGTTTAATTCCAACTTACTTGTTGTTTATAGGTTACCAGATTCGTCCCGAGCCATTCGTAACCCCCAGTCGCTCAGGCAAGTTTTCTACCCGTTATAACTGTTGTGGTGATGAATATATGTATTTGCATTATCTGGTGATAGATGCATGTTGGTTAATTAGCAAATGTTGTTATATATTGAAGCATGCTGCTATGGTATATATATATGCATGCCTGTTTCGCATTCTTTCCATATATATATCTGTTGATTCAGTTGATAATACCTATGCTAGAGGATAGCGGTAATTTGCATATACCCTTAGTACAGGGACCCAAAGGTGAAAATATTTTCTAAAACCGGGAGTCGAGGATCCCGAGTAGATTTTGTATATATGGATATAAATATATATATATTTATACTTATATATATATATGGTTATAGTTTTCCAAACTATTAATCGAATAAGGTTTATTCGATAACTTTAACTTTATTTTATTATTGAATATTATTTCGAATATTATTCGAAGGCGTATGACTCCTTTTATTTATTTATTTGAATATTATTTGAATATTCATTCGAAGGCTTATGACTCAGTTTATATTATTTAATGAATATTATTTGAATATTCATTTGAGGATCTATGACTCCGATTATTCGCTGAGGTATATTCTTTATTTTATTAAAGAATAAGGTGTCAATAATCAAACTTATTTTCGATTATTCAAATAAAGATAATACTTTCATATAAGTATATCTTTGGTTATTTAATACTCGTTTCAAGAATAAGTTTTAATACTTCTACTTCAATTATTTTTATAAAGATTATTCTTTATGGGAATATTATTTAAATAATAATATTCAGTCATTTTCTAAATATTCTGGGGACTGATTTACTTCATTAAATCAGCTTTACTCCAAACACTCTATAAAGTGTTTTCGAGTCTTCAAAATGATTTTTAAAGTCAGAGCGGATCCCAAAACTCATTTTTATATTTAAGATCTTCCTTTTTAAGGGGATTTAGATACTCGCTCAAAACCTGGGGAATCCGGCTCTGTGGTGTATTTTATATTCGCAACGAGGTTGCAGTTTTGGTAAATGAATTGATTACTTGCCCAATGTTCGGGAAGTAAGCCCATCTAATTGAGTCGGCATAAGCGACAGGCCGGGTTACGGTCTATGAAAGTGTAAGTGGCTGGGTGGCAGTCCATCAACGCGTAAGAGGCCGGGTGGCGGTCCAGCACAAGGTCCTTATGTGGCCAGGGTGATGACCGGTGGGGGATTCATCCATCTACTAGTAGAAAAGGTTACTTATTGGTATCTTTGCTTGATCAGCAAGATATCTGGTTTATGCCAAAATTCTTTTCCTTTCCAAAATTCATTGGATGTTTTAAACTCTGTTCATACTTTACATAACAGAGGTTCCGGGAAATGTTTAAAGAGATATATATGTGGATATATATATATCGGGACTAAATAAAGTATCTCGTAACTTTTTTTCATTCAATAATATTTCAAAGATTGAATCTATTCAAGTCTTAACTTGTGGTCTCATCTATGGGATGTTTTTTTTTTAAAAACTTATAATACTTTGAACGATGGTAGTTCAAGTAGCTTTATAAATGATATAAGTGTAGTGAAGTATTGATAACTTCATTCCTTGTTTTTACTTATATCTAGTAAGTAATTATCTTACACACGATAAAGATTCTAGTAAGTATCCATTTAGATACTTATATTATTGTTATCACTATGTATTATCTTGCGAGCTGTAAGGCTCACTCTTGCTTTATTTCTTCATCACACAACAACAGTTAGGAGAGATGGCCAGACTCCAGCAGACCCAGCGCAAGCGCGTGGGAAGCGTCCCGCGTCTTCCCGATGATGTTGTAGCTGCTATAGCTGCAGAGGTAGATCCATTGTAGTTCAGACCATCTACTTTTGAGAATCAAATTATGTATAATTATAACTTGTGGCAGATAATGGCAATTAACTGTAAATTTATCAAGTAATCATTTTGGGTTGTAATAACTTTTAAATGGTGGATTCAAAGACTTGTACTTATTTCAATTTCATCTCTGAGACTATAACGGGTTGTGGTGTGTGTTAGTATGGGGTCACAGCATGAGGTTATTTATTATTAATTAAGTGAAGTGATATTGTGGAAAGAAAGACCGTGACAACCCGGATCCCCGACCCCGGATCTGGGGGTGTTACACTTGATCTACATATTTCCTTTGACGATAATGTTCCGCAATTAACCTTTTCTGAATAACTTCCTCTGTCTGTTGCACCATTTCGGGTCCAAGTATCTTACGTTTTCCGACTTCATCCCAATATACTGGTTATCGACGTTTACGTCCATAAAGAGCTTCGTAGGGAGGCATTCTGATACTGGCGTGATAAGGGTTATTATAAGCACTTCCAGTAAGGTAGATATTCATCTCAATTTTCTTTGAAGTCAATGGCATAAATACGTAACATGTCTTCAATTGTCTGGATCGTTCTTCCACTTTGGCCGTTAGTCAGTGGATGATAAGCTGTACTCATATTCAACTTAACTTCTCAAACATTCTTGAAAACTTTTCTAGAACATTGAATTAAATTTTGAATCTTGGTCGAATACCATGGATACGGGAATTCCCTGACAAACTACTATCTCCTTCAATTACTCGTGAACCAACTTGTTCAATGAAAATCTTCCATTAATAGGTAGAAAATGAGCTGAATTAACTAGCTTGTTCACCATAACTCAATTGGCATCGTGGTTCGCTTTCGTTCTTGGTAATCTGATTATAAAATTCAGAGCAATATGCTCCCATGTTCATTCTGCATCTCCAATGGTTTCAATAATCCATAGCCTCTGATACTTTTCCTTACTTCTTTGATATGACTAACACCTCTTAATCTATTTTGAAATTTCCTTTTCATATCTGGCTATCAGTATTTTTCTTTAAATTTCCGTATACCTTGGAATTTCTTGAATAGATTAAATACTTAATATTGCGAGTTCCTTTTTGGATCTCATTCCTTAATTCTGTCACTTGTAGCATCCAAGTTCTGGAAGAAAAACTGAGAATACCGTGATCATCCTTCTAAGTGCATAAATTTCCTCTTACTAACTGTTATCATCCTGATTCATTATCTCCTCTTGACATCTCTTTTTCTCCTCTTAACCATTATGACTGAAAGGTCATACTAACCATCCTTGCTTCCTTTGGATTATAAATTGTAATAACCCAAAAAAAAAATTTGAACTTTTTTGTAACCCTTATGAATAGTGATTTTGCTGATTATACTGAATAAGAAAACTTTTCATGGCACACTATGTAGGGGTTCTTTTATTGATATTCTGAGATCTTATTAGTACTCTATATGGTATATAAGTGTATGTAAAGATCTTCAGAATCCAAATTCGAACACTTTGATTTTTCCCGAAAACCCACCAGATACAGAAAGAATTGAGTATAAGGTAACATGATTAAAAGGATTTTAATTCAAGGATTATAAGAGAGGATCATATGAGGAATATAAAATATTTAGAAAGGTTTAAGGGAACCTAAGTAATGAGATCCCGGGTATGATCCCTCAAACGATAAACGAGAACGAAAGTTAAGCGAACCGTATAACAGATAAACGGTCATTAGCCAAGTAATTAGGGGTTAATCAAAGAGGTTAGTGGGTGATGATGTCATCATACCAATAAGAAGAAAACAAGTGTAAGAAGATGACATAAGAAAGATGACATAGGCATGGTGACATAAGCATGACAAATAGAAAGGTTAGTTGGTTGATTGTGAGCCATGTAATTTTTACCATGGTAAATTTAATTAGAAAACAAGAGAAGCAACCAAGCCAAAAGAAATCATAACACAAAAATTGAGAAGTTGACTTTGTTTTTCCACAAGAAGCTCTCGGCCAAAACAAACCCAGCAACTTCAAACTGCCATATCTCCTTCAATACTCACTAAAATGTTGTGTTCTATAGCTCGTTGGGAAGGTATTGAGATGACATACAACTCTTATTCACAAGTCTTGTCCAAATAAGCATTGTAAGACCCTCATTTTTGCAGTTCTTTCAATCGGACTTTTAGAAACTTCAAAGCCTAACTTTGTGTTCTTGATTTCTTTGGAAAGATCAAGCTTGTAGGAGGCTCCCTAAGGCTTCTTAGCAACTTAACACCTCCCAAGGAAGGTATAAACTTCAAACCATAGCCTTTACTTTGATTATTAGTGAGTTTGATGGTTGGTTTTCTAAATGAGAAGCATGATCTTGAATTATTAGTAGTTTGATTTGAATTTGGAGTGATTTGGTGAATGAATCTTGTTATAGTAAATAGAACTTGATTGTGGTTGGTTGAGATTAAGAATCTGGAGAATAAGGACTGGTATAGTATTATTTAGTTGAGGTTTTGATGTGTTAATAATTGTGGGTTGTTTGGTGAGGTTTTGGTGTAGTGTGAAACTTGGAAAACTCGTAAACATAGCTGTCGTAATGCCCGATTTACCTTAGACTGTTTTTGTTCTTAACTTCAGGACCCGTGAACTCACTTTTATATTTTTACCATTTCCATGTTTATATAGTTCATGTTACAAGCTTCGTTTTGATATGTGGTTCGCTTGAATTCGATGCACGGTTTAGGAGAAACGATTGTTTTAAGTAACGGCGTTTCGCGAACGAACCAATACCCCTCGCCTTACTTTGAGACCTTGGTTAAGGTCCTTAAAAGACTATTTGGAGTATGAAATAATTATGATAGGTTAAAGGGTCAGTTGGTAGGGTATTTTCGAAAGCGTCGCCTTAAAATTCGTAACGGTTAATTTATTAAAAATGGTGGAGCCGAGGGTACTCGAGCGACTTATGTAAATCGCTAAGCGCAAAAGCGAACGTTAGGGTCTAATTGGTTAAAAACTAGTTTCTTAAGCGAACGTGGTCTAATTCCAGATTATGTTATTGTTCATAGGTTACCGGACCCAGTCTAAGCTTAAGTTTATTCCGGGAACACTCAGGCAAGTTATCTACCCGTTATACTGTTGTTGTGATGTATATATGTATATGCATTATATTGTGATAAGTGCATGATTATTATTAGCAAAGTCTTGCGATATATTGGATCATGTGATATGATATTTATATGCATGCCTGTTTCGTAATTTTGATATTCTATTATCAATTCAAATGCTTATAAGTTGCATAATACCTATGCTAGAGATAAGCAGTAGTTGCGTATACCCTTAGTATAGGGGACCCAAAGGTGAACATTTTCTAAATCGGGAGTCGATGTTCCCGAGTATTATATATATATTTATATATATATATAGATATAGTTTTCAAAACTATTAATAGAATAAGGTTTATTCGATAACTTTATTTTATTTAATGAATATTATTTTGAATATTCATTCGAGGACTTATGACTCCGCTTATTTTATTTAATGAATATTATTTTGAATATTCATTTGAGGACTTATGACTCCTCTTATTTTACTAAATAATATTCTTTATTTTATTAAAGAATAATGTTTCGATAATCAAACTTATTTTCAATTATTCAAATAAAGATCGTACTTTCGTATAAGTATATCTTTGGTTATTTATTATTCATTTCAAGTATGAGTTTTAAAACTTCTACTTCAATTATTTTTATAAAGATTATCCTTATGGGAATAATATTTAAATAATAATATTCAGATATTTTCTAATATATCGGGACTGATTTATTTCATTAAATCAGCATTACTCCAAACATTCTTAAAAATATTTTCGAGTCTTCAAAATGATTTTTAAAGATTAGAGCGGATCCCAAAACTCGTTTTCAAATTTAAGATCTTCCTTTTTGAAGGGGACTTGAATACTCGCTCAAAAATCTAAAGGATCCGGCTCTGTGGTGTATTTTATATTCGCAACAAGGTTGCTATTTTGAGAAAACATTTTGATTACTTGCCCAACGTTCGGGAAGTAAGTCCATCTATTTGAGTCGGCATAAGCAACATGGGCTCAGTGGGCGTCCATGAAAATGTAAGTGGCTCAGTGAGAGTCCATCATTGCGTAAGTGGCTGAGTGGCAGTCCAATATAGGTCCTAATGCGGCCGGGGTGATGACCAGTGGGGAATTCGTCCATCTACTAGTAGAAAAGGTTACTTATTGGTATCTTTGCCTGATCAGCAAGATCTCAGGTTTATGCCAAAATTCTTTTCTTCCAAATTCATTGGATATTGCAACTCTGTTCATACTTTTCATGACAAAGGTTTTCAGGGAATGTATGAGATATATATATATATATATAGGTGTGTATATATATCGGGACTTATATGAAGTATCTCGTAACTTCATTTCTTTTGAATAATATTTCAAAGATTGAATCTATTCAAATCTTATCTTGTAGTCTCATCTATGTGATGAACTTTTGAAACTGATTATAGCTTGAACGGTGGTAGTTCGAGTAGTATTCGAAAAAGATATAAGTATATTGGAGTATCTTGTAACTTCATCTTTTCAACTTATATCTAGTAAATGATTATCTTATGCATGACAAAGATTTTCAGAAAAACGTTAAGACAAGGTTAGATATATGAGATCACCTTGCAACGATATTTTTATACAGTTATAAACTGGAACTCTGTGTATATTATACATTTCAGAGGATTTCAAGGATTGTGAAAAGTATATAGGTATATATATACTGAATATTTTGCGACTTGGTCGCGTTAAGATATCAACTTGGTTCATTTCTTCTTGACCAAGACTTTCATGAGTACTATGAGAATGCTCATATATTGTAAATTATTATACATATTATTTCGGTGGGCTTGTTGCTCACCCTTGATTTCTTCTTTCATCACACAACAACAGATAGACAAGATGAACAGGACCAAGCTCCCAATTCGTGAGCGGTTAGGAAATGTTCCGCAGTTTCCTGTAGGCGTTGATGCCTTTGTAGCTGAGGTAGGAGCTACAAATAGGCTAGGCTTTCAACTTTTGTTGTGTCAGACTTATGTATAATTATGAATTGTAATAATGGCAAGGAATATGTAAATTTATTCAGAAACCTTTTGAGGTGTAATGGCTTATAATTGTGGAATAAAATGACTTGTGTTATTTTTGGTACTCATCTCTGAGACTATAACTTGTGGTGTGTGTGTGTATATTGTGGGGTCACAGTACGCAGTAGTTGGTTGTTTTTAAGATTAAGTGTTATTAAGGGAAATGGATCTCTTGACAACCCGGATCCCTGACCCCGGATTTGGGGGTGTTACAGAAATGGTATCAGAGCCAAGCGTTATAAACCTCAGAGATGATGTGACGTTAAAATAATAAGTTCACTAAGATAATAAGAACTCTTGCCAAGTTCATGGTCGGACTACCTAACGTAGTACTGACAGTTAAAACCCTTATGGGAACCCTTATAAATATCGTGATAGAAGCGTAGCTCGTTATCGTATATGGTAGCGGGACTCCGAACCCTGAGGTTGAGGACCAACAACGCGATGATGTTTTATTAGTTATTGGAGATCAGATTATGGATCCGATAGAGCGTCCTAACGCGGGACTGACTGATGTTCATATTGAGGATGTAGAGGTTGAAGATGTTGTCCTAGAAGGGATTATTGCTGAGAAGGATTCCGTGGAGGATCCTGATAAGAATGAATAAAGGACTACTGATGAATTGATGACCATGGTTAGGGTGACTACCAGAGGTAGGATTGGCCGGTCACTACCGGAGGTTCGTTCAAGTTTATAAATATAGTAGCCCCTTTAACGCGGCTTACTCGTAAGACTGAGAAGTTCGAATGGACAGAGAAATGCGAGAACAACTTTTAAGAACTAAAGAAAAGGTTGGTGACGGCCCCTATGTTGGCGTTGCCGGATGGAAAAAGGAGATTTCGTGATGTGTAGTGACGCTTCATATAAGGAATTAGGGTGCTTCTTATACAGCACAACAAGGTAGTCACGTACGCGTCAAGATAATTAAGGGAATATAAAATTCGATATCCCCACCCATGAGCTTGGGCTCGTGGAAATAGTTTTGCCCTAAAGATTGGAGGCACTACTTGTATGGAGAAAAGTGCGAGATTTACATAAACCATAAGTTCTCTAGTATATTTTCATGCAGAAAGAGCTCAACATGCGCCAGAGGATGTGGTTAGAGCTAATCAAGGATTACGATTATGAGATTCTTTATCATCCAGGGAAAGCCAAAATGGTGGCTAATGCCCTTAGTATAAAAGAGAGACTCAAGATGAAAATATCTTTGGGAGAGTTGATAAGAGATTTTGAGAAAATGGAAATAGAAATGAAGGTAACCAGAGCCGGTACCGAAAAGTTGTTTGAGATTGTAATACAGCCCGAATTATTGGTGAAGATCATATTGTGCCAAGAAAAAAAGTGATGAATAGAGGCAGAGAACCAATGACCGTAGAAGAGATTAATACCTAGAAAGATGATGAGGGAATAATGAGGTATCCCTACAGAATTTGGGTTCCAAATGTTGAAGAGCTTAAGGACTGGATCTTAGATGAAAGTTATAGTTCGAGGAATAAGATTTAGGGCAAACCCTGAATATGATAGTCAGGGAGGACGCCATCAAGGTAGAAGGAACCCATAACATAATGAAGTGGAAAATGAGGATTTAAAACATGTAGGATGACCCCGATTATGGGGAGGATGAGAAAACATTTCATACTGAGAAAACAGAAGTTGAGCAAGATAGGGAGAACCAGGACGACACTCCTATGGGGCAATTCATGGACCTGCCTAAACAAAACTTATACTTTTATTCCCAACCACCACCTTGAGGAAACAATGTGGTAGGAAATTCTTTCATGACCTTTAAGTCGCTAAGCTCTCAGAGTTCCAAGGAACAGGTTGACCCAGTCGAGGCTAGAGCCTGGATAAAGGAAATATAGGAATCATTTGAGATTCTAAATGATTGACGAATCACAAAAGACTATTTTTGTCACTTACCCTCCTAAGAGAGAGGCCACCCGTTGGTGAAAGGCCAAGAAAGGCACAGAGCCAGAGGTTATAATAAATTGATTAAAGTTCAGACACTTGTTTTCGGGAAAGTATTTCCCAAGGTTATGGAGGTAGTGTAAAAGCTTTAGAGCCAGAATAAAAGCGGACGAGTATGATGAATTATGAACCTAAGTTGTAAAAGTTGTCAAGATTCGTTCTGAGGACACGAATCCAGAATGACGGGATGTTTGAAATCAATGCTTATGTTGTGTTGGTTCATGTAATGGTTGTAATAGAAATGAAAATAAAAGACTGAAAAGGGAAGGAGTACAAAGGGATATAAAGGAAATAGAGTTGAGAAGTGATAAGGGAGTTAGGTATGGGAAACCCTAAGAAACCCTTGCAATAAATATAGAGAAGTGTGTCATCATCAGCGAGATGGTGACTGATCATGAGATAAATTTATGGTTTGAAGGCGTAAGGGATACTTATAGTTAATTCCCTTGAAGTTGAGAGTATTCGATGAAACTTTGAGATAGATCGATGGATTAATAAGGAAACACAGATGGACTGAGGAGACAGGATAACAAGAATTTAGAAAAATGGGATGAAGGAAGTGACCTTCAAGAATGTGAAGTGTAAGACCGGTGGCTTGATACCTGTGGCGCCCTCCAAACCCGGGTTAGAAGTTTGGGGTCCACACATATACACCTTATTTATAACCTGCTTATAACAATAATAAGGATAATAATAATACACAGTGACCCTACTTACCAACTACCACAGATCGCAACAGGTTAAAGTATGCACACAAGCCAACCACACTTACTTATATTACAAATCATTCAAATCCCAACTATCCAACTCAGAACTGAGTATTAAACATTATGTACTGGTAATCCAACTATGAAATCCATGGCAATATGTTCCCACTTCCAGTCTGGAATTTCCAATGGCTGTAGTAATCCACTTGGTCTCTGATGCTCTGCTTTAACTCTCTGACATGTATAACATTTGCTAACCCATTCCGCAATTTCCCTCTTCATGTCTGGCCACCAATAATTCTCTTTTAAATCTCTGTACATCTTGGTACTTCCTGGATGCATTGAATACCTTGAATTATAAGCTTCCTGTAAAATTTTATTCTTCAGCTCCGTCACCGGTGGAATCCAAATTCTTGAAGAAAACCTAAGAATACCTTGATCGTCCTTTTATGTGCACAATTCTTCACCTACCAAATGATTTATATCTTGATCCATTACATTTTCTTGACACTTCTTTATTTTCTCTAACAACTCCGGCTGGAAAGTCATACTGTACATTTTTGCTTCATCAGGCTTGCAAATTTTAATCTCCAATTCCAGTTTCTGAAATTCCTTATATATCTCTTCAGGTACTGATAACATATTTAACTTTTCCTTCCGACTTAACGCGTCTGCTACAACGTTCGCTTTACCGGGATGATAATTAATCGAGCAGTCGTAATCCTTGATCAATTCTAACCATCTCCTTTACCTCATATTAAGTTCTTTCTGTGTGAATATGTACTTTAAGCTTTTGTGATCCGTGAAAATCTCGCACTTTTCTCCATACAGATAATGTCTCCAAATTTTCAAAGCAAAAACTATGGCTGCTAGCTCTAAATCATGAGTAGGATATTTCTGTTCGTGTGGTTTCAATTGCCTTGACGCATATGCAATCACCTTATCGTGCTGCATTAGAACACATCCTAGTCCTTTGTGAGAAGCATCGCTATAAATTACAAAATTCCCTTGATCGTCTGGAAGTGACAAAATAGGTGCTGTGATTAATCGTTGCTTCAATTTCTGAAAACTTTCTTCGCTCTTGTCGTTCCATATAAACTTTTCATTCTTCCGTGTAAGCTTTGTCAATGGTGTTGCAATCCTTGAAATTTTTTGAATGAATCGACGATAACATCCCGCTAATCCCAAGAAACTTCTTACCTCGGTGGGTGTTCTCGGTCTTTCCCAGTTTGTAATTGCCTCGATCTTTGCTGGGTCCACTTTGATCCCTTCGTTACTAACTATGTGTCCTAAGAGCTGAACCTCCTGTTACCAAAATTCACACTTTGAGAATTTAGCATATAATTTCTTTTTCCTTAAAATCTCCAAAACCGTTCTCAAATGTTCCGCATGATCCTCTTCCGTTGTTGAATAAATTAAAATATCGTCTATAAACACAATAACGAACTTGTCCAGATACTCCTTGAAAATTCTATTCATCAGGTCCATAAACACTGCCGGGGCATTGGTCAATCCAAAAGACATTACTAAAAATTCATAATTTCCATACCTTGTTCTGAAAGCTGTCTTTGGTATATCTTCTGGCTTAATCTTCAGTTGATGATATCCCGATCTTAAATCAATCTTGTAGAAAAACTTGGCTCCTTTCAATTGGTCAAACAAATCGTCAATTCTGGGTAACGGATACTTGTTCTTGATTGTAAGCTTGTTGAGCTCCCTATAGTCGATACACAGTCTCATGCTTCCATCTTTCTTCTTGACAAATAATACCGGGGCTCCCTACGGGGATACACTGGGTCTGATTACTCATTTCTCTAATAATTCTTGCAATTGCTTCGCTAGCTCTTTCATTTCAACGGGCGCCATTCTGTATGGGGCCTTGGATACTGGTTCTGTTCCAGGTGCTAAATCGATTGCAAACTCAATTTCTCTATCTGGAGGAAGTCCTGGTAACTCGTCGGGAAACACATCTGGAAATTTATTCACTACTGGAATATCTTCAAGTTTCGCTGGCTCCTGATTTCTGTCAATCACATATGCCACGAAATGTTCGCATCCTTGCCGTAGTAACTTCTTGGCTTGAATCATCGTTAAGAACTTCTTTACTTATTTCTGACCCTTGAACATTACTATTCTTTCGTCTGGCATTTTCACCATTACCTTCTTATTTCGACAATCTATCTGGGCATCGTGCTTAGATAACCAATCCATTCCTAAGATAACGTCAAATTCTCCTAACTTAAATGGTATCAAATCTACACAAAACTTACTACCAGAAATATCAATCTCACAATTCCCACAAACTTGATTAACAGATATTCGTTCTTGATTTGCCAATTCCACAGTCATTATTTCATTTAAATACTCAACTGGACAATTTAACTTACTAACAAAATCTTGTGAAACAAACGATCGAATTGCTCCCGAATCTATTAACACTTTGGCACATAAAGAATTCACATTAAGCGTACCTGCCACGACATCCGGATCCTGGATAGCATCCTTCACAACATGTCAAAAACTCTAGCCCTTGAAGTCTCTTTTACTGCTGGGGTAGATCCCATAATCCTTAATGCATTCCTGACTGGGGCTGGTGTCTTGCAATCCCTGGCTATATGTCCGGGCTTTCAACATTTAAAGCACGTAAATCCAATGGCTGGAACCTTCACTGCTGGATTCTGGATAGGCTGATCCTTATTTGCTGACTCTCTTGCTGGCTGATTTCGGCACTCCCTTGAATAATGCCCTTTCTGATTGCACTTGAAACATACTACATTCAACTTATTACAAATTCCCCCATGCTTCTTCCTACATACTTGACAATCTGGAAAAGTTAATCTCAACTGATTTGGCTGATTCGCATTAACTGGACGGTTGCCCTGGCTTCCGTCGCTTGCATTTTATCTCTTAAAATTAAAATTCCTCCCTGATTGAAACTTGCCCTTCTTAAAATTTGGAAACTTCCCTGGTTGTGACTGACCTTCATTCCCTTCAAATTTCCTTTTCTTGCTTTCTTTCTCCTTCTATGACATCTCACTCTCTGTCTCTGCGATCATAGCCTTCTGTACAACTCCTGCGTAAGTATCTAATTCAAAAATGGCTACCATCCCTCTGATCCATGGTTTCAAACCTTGCTGGAATCTTTTAGCCTTCTTCTTGTCAGTATCCATATACGACGACACATACCTTGACAATTCCTCAAACTTGCTCTCATAATCTGTCACCGACATGTTTCCTTGCTTTAGTTCTAAAAACTTCAACTCCATCTGATCCTGGACAAACTGAGGGAAATACTTTTCTAAAAACAATTCCTTAAACCTTTCCCAAGTAATAACATCTGTACCTTCCAATGTCTTCACCATCTCCCACCAATAGGTGGCCTCATTCTTCAAATAGTAACTTCAAACTCAACCTTCTATTCGTCATTTACTTTTACTAAGGCAAATGCCTTCTCTATTTCCTTTAACCAAACATTTGCTTCAATCGGTTCTAAGGAACCCTTGAATTCTGGTGGGTTTACTGCCTGAAAAGTTTTAAAAGTTACCTGGGGATTGGTCTGTCTTTGTTGTTGTTGTGCCAGGTGAACTGTTTGTTGGGCCAAGATTTGAAGAATCTGGGCTATTGCTGGGTCTATGGGTCCTGGGTTTGCATTCTGATTTGTATCATCTTGGTTGTTATTATTGTTGTTGTTGGTTTCTTCATTCTGGGTGTTGGTGCGGGTATTTCTTCTGGGAGGCATTTTTCTGTAAAGAATCAAACAACTTATTTAGCTTTTAAACCAAATTCTTTGAAGAAAAGAAAAGTTTTGTAAAACAGAAATATTTCTTTTTGAAAATAGTTATAACTAAGTAAATTGCATGCTTCTTTACAGAATATAAACAGTTATGGAAAACAGGGTACATGGTATCATAGGGGTATAACTGGTGCAATAAATAAGGTAAAGTAAAACAGGTGCAGTAAAATGAATGACAATACTGGAAAGGAAAGGTGCTCATATATATAGATCAAAAGTTTTGGGTGGTACAAGCGTAAAGACGCTTCGAAAGTAAAAGCAAAAAGGGTACAACAACCTACTCACTAGTCAACATAGCTAGTCTATAAATACAACTCAAAAGTCTACTGATACACACTATACACTACTGTACATACTACACAACCATAACAACACTGCTCAGCATCTCCATCTCTGGATCTCTGACTCAACTCCACGGAAACTCTGGTCCTGCCAGTCTCTCAAAGTCCTCCATCACCTCAGTAGCTCAGCCCGTCAGTGCATCAGGGCCTCTGCCAGGTAGTGTAGCTCCATGTAGCCTAGCCTTAAGAACCCTCCGTGTCATATAAATCTCCTCTCGAAGCTCCCTCACACCACGATCAACATCAGTAGTCCTAATAATATGCTGTAGCTCTCTGATCTGGGCCAACAAGGAATCACGCTCCAATAGAAGAGCCTCATACCAGTAGTAAGGAACTGGGGGCAATGTATACTGGAATGAGTTACTCATAACTGAATGCCCAGTGGAATCTGAATCAGCTAGTGGGGGTCCTCTGATAGGTGGCCTCATGCCTGGGGGTGGAATAGCCTGCAATGATACGGGCTGCAATAGATGTGGAGGTAGTATAGCCAATACTGGTGGAACAACAGGACGTGGATCCGAAGATGGTACTCCAACTGAAGGCTCTGAGTGATCAGCTGATACGGGGATAAAAGAGTCGGCCATCGCTGCTATCTGAAATTATATCGCAATATAAGAATCTTGAACCATGACGCGAATTACACTAATACCTATTCTACCATAGCACTCAACCTCTCGACGTTCTATCTTTTTATTCCTCACTTCTAATCCTAACCCTCTACCCATTCCCGTTAACCTAGGCTTGTGTCAGTGACTTATAACCTATAGCTCTGATACCAAACCTGTGGCACCCTCCAAACCCGGGTCAGAAGTTTGGGGTCCACACACATACACCTTATTTATAACCTGCTTATAACAATAATAAGGATAATAATAATACGCAGTGACCCTACTTACCAACTACCACGGATCGCAACAGGTTAAAGTATGCACACAAGCCAACCACACTTACTTATATTACATATCGTTCAAATCCCAACTATCCAACTCAGAACTGAGTATTAAACATTATTACAAACTTTTTACAAACTTAAATTATTCCAAAAGAAGCCTACTAGCTTAGCTCGATCAACCTGAACCCCTAGCTCTCGCACTGGACTGGGGATCCTCGGTACCAACCGGTTCCTTTTTAACTGGAAAGAACATAAACAACATCGCACAAATGAGCTAACTAGCTCAGCAAGTCATAATGACAAAACTGAGAATAATGATTATCAAGTAAATATGGTTATGATATCAAGTGAACAATGGATTTTGATTTAGAATTGGATATTATATTTTCATTTTAAAAACCAAGGTTAGGCTGCTGATCAGTCACGCACTAACCCCGAGCAAAGCATACAACACTGCTCTAACAACTGGATCCAAGGCACACATTGGCCTAACTTGACCATTATATGGTCTGACCACGAATCTGGTCCATAATTTTATAAAAACAATCCAATTCTACCATAATAACAGAATAAGCAGTAATAAACCATGAACATGATCATTAACAAAAATGGATGTTCAATAATGAAAATGGTTCCAATCTGTATAAGGATCAATATGGCATTTCCAAAGCTTGGCTGTTAGGTAGTAAAAGAATTGGAAAACAAAGGAATCAACATTTCAGGGTTCCAAGGATTTGGTCTTTCAAAGCATAAGATACAATGGTTCGAATGTGTAAGCAATTTGGTTCAGTGTTTAATATTTAGTTTATATGTATTTGTGGAGTAGTATCGTATATTTGAGGTTCGTATTTGGGTATACAACAATCAATGGTCTAGAAAGAATCAGGTTTACGGCTCAAGATCAATAACTGGAATCAAGGTTTAGGGTTCAGTGCTTCAAAGCACTTGCAATGTAAAATAACAATATCAATCAATACAATATCTCGAGAAAGTTCAGAACACTTGCCTGGTACTAGCTTACTACACTGCACTCGCTTCCAATCACAACCGTCTTACTCCTCAACTACCTGTTTCCCTTTCCTACGTCTTGCCTCTTCTGCTCACATATCATAAGCATCTATCAATATTTAACTCATACGATTCTATTCAACACATACTTCTATTTACCCTTCGTTTCACCCAAATCCGATTAATGGATTGAAAGTTATGCAATAAACAAGTAAATATCGAATATACAGACCGGCAGTCAATCAACAAGTCACATATAACACATTGCACATCATATAATCAATAATATATCATTTATAAATAAGTCTCGAGTTATGAACAAGCTTTCTGGTATTTAAAATGATTTTTAAAACATTTTTCGGAACTAAAACGGGTCGTTGGATCAATTTCGGAATAATAAACAGGGTTCGGTTGGCCAATTCTGGCTTTGAAATAATTTTATAATAATTATCGAGCCTTAGAAACAATTTAAAATAATATTTTAAAGCTCGAAACTATTCTTCGGAATTTTTAAATTATTTTTAAATAATTAAATCTAATTAAATAATTAATTAAAATCAATTAATAATTAATTAAATCAATTAATCAATTAATTTACGAGTTAATTGACCAATTAATCAATTAAAAATTAGCTGAAATTAATTAACTAACTAATTCAGATTTATTTTTGAATTAAAAACAATTTTTGGAATTAAAATAATAATTTTTAGAATTTTCAGAAATTAAAAATGAATTTTTATAATAAAAATAAATAGGAAATATGATTTTTAAATATTTTTAAAACAGGAATCCAAAATTTGCAAGTTCTGGAAACCTCAGGGACCTAACTGTTTCGTTTTCAAAACCTCAGGGACTGAAATGCAATTTTGCAAAGTTCACCGTCGAAATTCGCCGGAAAATACCCCGTCTCGCCGGAGAAGGCGATCCAGGTACAGTCACACCACCACAAGCTCCAGAATTAAACTACATATCACCAGGAATCTATACATGCAATCAAAACACATCAATAACCCTAGACTTGGCCGGAAATTGGCCAAGAACATCGCCGGTATCCGGCGAACTTCGGAAATTTTCAAAACACAACTCCCTTCGATTCATACATCCTCTGTTAACGAGCTATGTACCAATCGATTGCAAATTTCATAAGGAACATAATCTACTATAAATCAACAGCTAATAACCCCTAAATCAAAAATCCCCAAATTTCAATTGAAAACATTCATACGGGTTATAAATTCTAATTTCAAAATTCGAAAATCAAACTCAATTTTGAACATGTTATTGAACTCCAAATCAGACGTATGACATATGAAAATCATCAGGAAAACAAGCTCTACAACATGCAATCATCGAATCATACAAACAATCATCCGAACAAAAAAAATCATATTTTTAATAAATATAATTCGAAAATAAATAAATTTTCAGAAATTAAACCTTGATTTCTACAGTGATTTGGAACACATAATCTGATAGAACACCTCAAGACCTTTGGATTGAGTACTCGAGCTTTGAAAACAGAGATCAATAACACCTTCGTTTTGCTGTTTGATTCTTGGAAGATTATATGAATATAGGGTTTTTCTCTGGAAAATTATATAATTAACTGTCTGCAAATGATTTTGATACGAAATAAAATATGGGAAAAGGCTATTTATAATTACGGAAAATTAGTATCCCGTTGGATCATTCCAGATATAAAACTGTACGTTTATTTGTAAAAACTGATCCAAACGGTATCGGTTTTCGGGACAGTTATCCAGATTAGTACAATTTGTACTGCGGTCTTGGTCTCAGCGCCTGGTTACACGTATTACGAGGTGATAATTGGGATAGTTTAATAAAAAGCTCCCGTTTATCGAAAATACGAGTTTTATTGATTTACCGAAACGAATATTGTATCGAAAATGGTGCGCCAGGACCCGCGCAGGACAAACCGTACGCCGGATCGAAAAAGTCGAAACATAGAATATGCTCGGAATATTACAATTAGGTTAGGAAGGAGTTCTCGGTAGAGTTTCGGGTTCCAAAAACATAACAACGGATGACGTCGGTTGGTTCCCGTTTTTATAAAATAGATTTTAAATACTCGGAAAAAGATTTTATAAATTTCATATGATCCTTATAAATCCATAAATCAACATAAAAATAATTAGGAAGATGTGACAATTATCTATATTTTATTTTGGACATATAAAAATTAAAATACTCAATTAATAATATTTTTAAACATCCAAACACATTTAACACTTAACAATTAATTCATAGAATAGATACTGAACACATATATTAATTATTTATTAGCAAAAATAATTACACGATATATCCCAGATATTACAATACCCAGAAAGGGAGATGCCAGGTATGAAAGATATCCCAACATTGAGATGACTGTTGAGATAACAACAAAAGTAGATGAGGAATTATTAAGAAGAAGTTCACGTTGAACACGACCAATATTTTCCAGAACATCCCTGTTGTCATTACCAAATTAGGAAAGAAAAGTGAGTAACCATTGTTATCTTTTGAAGGCCATATGGGTTGACCTCAGTTTGAATAAGGATGCTATCGTGAAATTGGTATAGACTATCGAGGTGGGAATGATTGAATAAGATAATCTATCAAGGATATATGACTTGATTTATCCATGGAAGGATGCAAGTACCTTTTTAAAGGTGGAATTAAGGATATAACTTCGATAACTTGAGATGAACCCTAGGGGAATGCATAAAGGTTGACATTTCACCCTTAATAGGGACATTATGAGTTTGGGTAGTATGGAATGAAGGACTAAAGTAACAATAACCTTTAAAGATCAGTAGAGAAATTTTTCAGAAGTAAATAGATAATGGTTCCAGTATTAGTAAATGGTATTTTGATATGCCCTGTACAGGAGGAACGATTCAAGGATAACCGAAGAGGTTTTACAAGGAAAAAGGTAATATTCAAAGTTCTCAAGAATAGAAATTTTGATAAAGGAAATGTGACGTAATTATAATAATGCCAGGTGGGGCACATGTTGAACCATAAGAAAGTATAGATTGACCAAATAAGGGTCGAGATTGGTGAAATCAAGAAGGACCCAAAATAAGAGACATCCTAAGTATGATCAAGAGTCAATCGTGACAATGTTAACCTCTAAAAGACCGAGGCAATAACTTATGGAAAAATGGTGATATTTTTTTCTCTCACCAAAGTGTAAGGAAGAGAGTTTTCGCACAAGCAGTGATTGGAAATGAGGTAGAAAATTTAGTTGGAGATCATTTAAAAGACATTGATTATAAGGAACTATTACTATCAGGAAAGGCCAATGAGGTGGCCGACACTCTAAGTGTAAGAGAGCAATCATAGGCGCTCATGCCAGAGGAATACAGTAATGAGGGTTAAAGCCGTGAAGGTTGTATTATGGTGTGGAAGATTGACATTCCTTCTGATGATTGTGCGATACTCAACCGTGATAGTAGTTTGGTAAAGATTAATTTATGTAATCGCCGTGAGCGGGCTATCTATCTTATAAGGTCATATCTTGAGATAAGCCAGGACCATGCTTCAAAAGGACTAAACGAACCTTTGAGTTAAGTCTTCTATCGAAGGCGTATGATTAAGAATGGTATTAACCTACTATCGTTGCTTTGATTGAAACTCTTCTGCAATTTTATCTGCTTCATGTCATGTATGTACATCAGGATCTAGAGTGTTCTTCATGAATCATGAATGGTAATTATGTTACCTCCTCAGAAGAATCCGATACGGCAGGTATGGACTCCGTATGGTTAGCTATTAAGACTTCATGGAAAACGAACGACTACAGTAGGTCAACGGTGGACCATAGTAATGCAGGAATGATTCTACGAGTAATGAGCCGATTACTTACAACCGTGAGAGTTGTATTGGAATGGATGTTGAGATTGAGTACCACTAATCGGGTCGTGGTGGTGTATAAGTCATCATTGATAGACTAATTAAGTAGATTATCTACCTATTGAATACTTATTCCTTCTTATCAATAGAGAGTCGTATTACTATACGAGGAAGGTTACGGTGTAGCAATGGATTCTAGTAACGATGATGTCTAGAATGAAATCCCAGATTCGATTTTTGATGCCGGGGGAGTTTCAAAGGTGATTGTTTATAAGCTCGAGCAAGAGCATGGGTCCATAGAATGATGGATGGAATAGCAAAAAAAATTATTTAGGCATGTGAAATACGATGCTATAATACTTGATGCTGATATATATACGTATATGTTTTGTTCTCCTATGACAAACCTCTATAGTTCAGAGGTAGATTTCAAGCCAGATATTTTGTGGCAGTATATTTTATATATATACAATTCTCTTCATTTCGTTCTTTTCTCTCCTTTTCATTTCATGTAAGCTGAGAAGAACAACCCTTCCAGAAGGGCCGGTATTGCCGAATGACTATCTATCTGTGTGATAGAAGCCTAGTAGGATACCACATGTTGTTTAATTGCTTGTCAATTACTAAAGGCTGGCCACCTTCTGTACTAACTATGCAATAGGACAAGTGTTCACGATCATAGTGATCTCTCAATAAATTCTTTACTTCTATATGAAGGACCAAGCTTTCGAAGATGGAGGCAGCTAGAGATGAAGTGGTACCAAGTATGGTGGTATTCGGAATGGAAACGAATTCTTGATACTAAGGTTGACGCATTTATTAAAAGGTTATAAAACTCTAGCAAGTAAAGGTATATCTAGAATAGTATTCTGTACGGAAGATAGTAACGATTATGAACGGGAAAAAAGTGGGTATTGAGAAGCAAAAGCTATAATGCTAGAAGCTATGATGAGAGTCTGTGAAATAGACTTGAAAGAATTTGGAATGATCACTTAACGCGGATTGAGTTTTCTTACGATAATAGATCATATGTCATTATCGAGATGTCACCTTATGAGATCCTTGAGGGAACACAATGTCGATCTCCCTTATGTTAGGATGAAGTTGTAGAGCGCAAGATGCTCGGACCCGCCGTAGTCCAAAGGACCAAGGATATAATAGATCTAATCAGAGGACGACTGGTAGAAGCCCAAGATGGACATAAGAAGTATGTTGATTTGACACGAAAGGACAAAGAATAGGAAGTAGGAGACCTAGTGTTGTTATAGGTATTCCCTTGGAAAGGATGAATGAGGTTCGGAAAGAAAGGAAAGCTAAGCCCACGAATTGTTGGACCCTTGGATATATTAAGACATATTGGGAAGTTAGCATATGAGCTAGCCCTACCCCCGAACCTGTAGCAAGTTCATAACGTGTTCCACATATCAATGTTAAGGAAGTGTAATCCGGATGCCAGACATATAGGGGCATATGAGCGCATAGACATGCAACTAGACGTAACCTATATGGAGCAACCAGGAAGAGTTATAGATCGAAAAGGAACAAGTGCTTAGGAGAAGGGTTATCAAACTAGTCAGAGTTTGATGGTAGAACCACAATGTGGGAAAATTTACTTGAGAGTTAGAAAGTGCAATGCTAAGAGAGTATCCCTATTCATTTTCTATCCGATTCCGAGACGGAATCCTTTTAAGGAGGGGAGACTGTAATAACCCCGAAAAAAAATTGAACTTTTTGTAACCCTTATGAATAGTGATTTTGCTGATTATGCTGAATAAGAAAACTTTTTATGCCACACTATGTAGGGGTTCTTTTATTGATATTCTGAGATTTTATTAGTACTCTATATGGTATATAAGTGTATGTAAAGATCGTTAGAATCCAAATTCGAACACTTTGATTTTTCCCGAAAACCCACCAGATACAAAAAGAATTGAGTATAAGGTAACATGATTAAAATGATTTTAATTCAAGGATTATAAGAGAAGATCATAAGAGGAATATAAAATATTTAGAAAGGTTTAAGGGAACCTAAGTAATGAGATCCCGGGTATGATCCCTCAAACGATAAACAAGAACAAAAGTTAAGCGAACCATATACAGATAAGCGGTCATTAGCCAAGTAATTAGGGGTTAATCAAAGAGGTTAGTGGGTGATGATGTCATCATACCAATAAGAAGAAAACAAGTGTAAGAAGATGACATAAGAAAGATGACATAGGCATGGTGACATAAGCATGACAAATAGAAAGGTTAGTTGGTTGATTGTGAGCCATGTAATTTTTACCATGGTAAATTTAATTAGAAAACAAGAGAAGCAACCAAGCCAAAAGAAATCATAACACAAAAATTGAGAAGTTGACTTTGTTTTTCCACAAGAAGCTCTCGGCCAAAACAAACCCAGCAACTTCAAACTGCCATATCTCCTTCAATACTCACTCAAATATTGTGTTCTATAGCTCGTTGGAAAGGTATTGAGATGGCCTACAACTCTTGTTCACAAGTCTTGTCCAAATAAGCATGGTAAGACCCTCATTTTAGCAGTTCTTTCAATCGGACTTTTAGAAACTTCAAAGCCTTACTTTGTGTTCTTGATTTCTTTGGAAAGATCAAGCTTGTAGGAGGCTCCCTAAGGCTTCCTAGCAACTTAACACCTCCCAAGGAAGGTATAAACTTCAAACCATAGCCTTTACTTTGATTATTAGTGAGTTTGATGGTTGGTTTTCTAAATGAGAAGCATGATCTTGAATTATTAGTAGTTTGATTTGAATTTGGAGTGATTTGGTGAATGAATCTTGTTATAGTTAATAGAACTTGATTGTGGTTGGTTGAGATTAAGAATCTGGAGAATAAGGACTGGTATAGTATTATTTAGTTGAGGTTTTGATGTGTTAATAATTGTGGGTTGTTTGGTGAGGTTTTGGTGTAGTGAGAAATTGGAAAACTCGTTAACATAGCCGTCGTAATGCCCGATTTACCTTAGACTGTTTTTGTTCTTAACTTCAGGACCCGTGAACTCACTTTTAGATTTTTACCATTGACATTTTTAGATAGTTCATTTTACAAGCTTCGTTTTGATATGTGGTTTGCTTGAATCCGATGCACGGTTTAGGAGAAACGACCGTTTTAAGTAACGGCGTTTCGTGAACGAACCATTACCCCTCGCCTTACTTTGAGACCTTGGTTAAGGTCCTTAAATGACTATTTGGAGTATGAAATAATTATGATAGGTTAAAGGGTCAGTTGGTAGGGTATTTTCGAAAGCGTCGCCTTAAAATTCGTAATGGTTAATTTATTAAAAATGGTGGAGCCGAGGGTGCTCGAGCGACTTATTTAAATCGCTAAGCGCAAAAGCGAACGTTAGGGTCTAAGTGGTTAAAAACTAGTTTCTTAAGCGACCGTGGTCTAATTCCAGATTATGTTATTGTTCATAGGTTACCGGACCCAGTCTAAGCTTAAGTCTATTCCGGGAACACTCAGGCAAGTTTTCTACCCGTTATGATATTTATATGCATGCCTGTTTCGTAATTTTGATATTCTATTTTCAATTCAAATGCTTATAAGTTGCATAATACCTATGCTAGAGATAAGCAGTAGTTGCGTATACCCTTTGTATAGGGGACCCAAAGGAGAACATTTTCTAAACCGGGAGTCGATGTTCCCGAGTATTATATATATATTTATATATATATATATAGATATAGTTTTCAAAACTATTAATCAAATAAGGTTTATTCGATAACTTTATTTTATTTAATGAATATTATTTTGAATATTCATTCGAGGACTTATGACCCCGCTTATTTTATTTAATGAATATTATTTTGAATATTCATTTGAGGACTTATGACTCCGCTTATTTTACTAAATAATATTCTTTATTTTATTAAAGAATAATATTTCGATAATCAAACTTATTTTCGATTATTCAAATAAAGATCGTACTTTCGTATAAGTATATCTTTGGTTATTTATTATTCATTTCAAGTATGAGTTTTAAAACTTCTACTTCAATTATTTTTATAAAAATTATCCTTATGGAAATATTATTTAAATAATAATATTAAGATATTTTCTAGTATATCGGGACTGATTTATTTCATTAAATCAGCATTACTCCAAACATTCTTAAAAATGTTTTCGAGTCTTCAAAATGATTTTTAAAGATTAGAGCGGATCCCAAAACTCGTTTTCAAATTTAAGATCTTCCTTTTTGAAGGGGACTTGAATACTCGCTCAAAAATCTAAAGGATCCGGCTCTGTGGTGTATTTTATATTGACAACAAGGTTGCTGTTTTGAGAAAATATTTTGATTACTTGCCCAACGTTCGGGAAGTAAGTCCATCTATTTGAGTCGGCATAAGCAACATGGGCTCAGTGGGCGTCCATGAAAGTGTAAGTGGCTCAGTGGGAGTCCATCATTGCGTAAGTGGCTGAGTGGTAGTCCAACATAGGTCCTAATGCGGCCAGGGTGATGACCAGTGGGGAATTTGTCCATCTACTTGTAGAAAAGGTTACTTATTGGTATCTTTGCCTGATCAGCAAGATATCAGGTTTATGCCAAAATTCTTTTCTTCCAAATTCATTGGATATTACAACTCTGTTCATACTTTTCAAGACAGAGGTTTTCAGGGAATGTATGAGATATATATATATATATATATATATAGGTGTGTATATATATCGGGACTTATATGAAGTATCTCGTAACTTCATTTCTTTTGAATGATATTTCAAAGATTGAATCTATTCAAATCTTATCTTGTAGTCTCATCTATGTGATGAACTTTTGAAACTGATTATAGCTTGAACGGTGGTAGTTCGAGTAGTATTCGGAAAAGATATAAGTATATTGGAGTATCTTGTAACTTCATCTTTTCAACTTATATCTAGTAAATGATTATCTTATGCATGACAAAGATTTTCAGAAAAACGTTGAGACAAGGTTAGATATATGAGATCACCTTGCAACGATATTTTTATACAATTATAAACTGGAACTCTGTGTATATTATACATGTCAGAGGATTTCAAGGATTGTGAAAAGTATATAGGTATATATATACTGAATATTTTGCGACTTGGTCGCGTTAAGATATTAACTTGGTTCATTTCTTCTTGACCAAGACTTTCATGAGTACTATGAGAATGCTCATATATTGTAAATTATTATACATATTATTTCGGTGGGCTTGTTGCTCACCCTTGCTTTCTTCTTTCATCACACGACAACAAATAGACAAGATGAATATGACCAAACTCCCAATTCATGAGCGGTTAGGAAACGTTCCGCAGTTTCCTGTAGGCATTGATGCCTTTGTAGCTGAGGTAGGAGCTACCAATAGGCTAGGCTTTCAACTTTTGTTGTGTCAGACTTATGTATAATTATGAATTGTAATAATGGCAAGGAATATGTAAATTTATTCAGAAACCTTTTGAGGTGTAATGGCTTATAATTATGGAATAAAATGACTTGTGTTATTTTTGGTACTCATCTCTGAGACTATAACTTGTGGTGTGTGTGTGTATATTGTGGGGTCACAGTACGCAGTAGTTGGTTGATATTAAGATTAAGTGTTATTAAGGGAAATGGATCTCGTGACAACCCGGATCCCTGACCCCGGATTTGGGGGTGTTACATAAATTCTGACTTCCAATTCCAACTTCTAAAATTCTATAGATAATTTTTCTGGTGCAGTCACTACATTCACTTTCTCCTTTTTATTTATGGCGTTGCCACTACCTTTGCTTTTCCTCGTGAATACATACTTCAACTCTTATGGTCCGTATAAATCTCACTCCTTTCTTCATACATATAATGTTTTCCAAATCTTCAAAGTGAATATTATTACTGCTAGTTCCAAGTTATGAGTTGGATACTTCTGCTCATAAAGTTTTGGTTGTCTAGATGCATATGTAATAACTTTATTGTGCTGCATCAACATACATCCTATTCCCATATGAGAAGTATCACTATAGACTACAAAATCTCCTTGATCATCTCAAAGTGATAAAACAGGTGTCGTGACCATTCTCTTCTTTAACTCCGCAAAACTTTCTTCACACTTCTCCATTTCATATAAAATTCTCGCTTTCCCTAGTAAGCTTCGTCAAAGGTGTCACAATCTTCAAGAAATATGGAACAAATTTCCGATAATAACCGGCAAATAATAAAACTTCTTACTTTTGTTGGTGCTTTTGGTCTTTGTCCATTCATAGTAGCTTTAATCCCTGCTGGGTCCACTTTGGTTTCTTCCTCACTGACTATTTATGCTAAGAATTAAACTTCCTACCATCAAAACTCTCACTTTAAATTTTTTACATATAACTTCTTTCTTCTCAGACTCCCCAAATTATTATTAAATACCTTGCATGGTCCTCCGTTACCTTTGAGTAAACCACAATATCATCTGTAAGCACAAATACAACTTATTCAGATACTCCTTAAAAGTTCTGTCCATCAAGTTTAAATATTACTGGTATATTAGTCAATCCAAATGATACTACGAAAATTTCATCATAACCGTACTTAGTTCTAAAAGCTGTCTTCGGTACGTCCTCAAGTTCAACCTTTAATTGATCATACCCAAATCTTAAATCTATCATATAAAATGCTTTGCTTCTTTTAGTTGATCATATAAATTCTTAATTCGAGGTGGCAGATACTTGTCCTTGATAGCGAACTTGTTGAGCTTCCGTTATTCAACACATAAACTCATGCCTCTATCTTTCTTGATAACAACTAATACCGGTGCAGCTCAGGGGTACACTAGGTTTAATCACTCCTTCTTCTAACATCTCTTGCAATTGCCTTGCTAACTCCTTCATTTCAACTGGTGCCATTGAGTACGGGGCCTTGGACAATGGTTTCATTTCAGGTGCTAAGTCGACCGCGAACTTAATTTCTCTATCTGGAGGAAAATTTGGTAACTCATCTGGAAACACATCTTGAAACTCATTGATTACTATAAAATCTTCAAATTTTACTGGCTCCTGACATCTATTTATCACGTATTCACTATAGTGCTCCCATCCTTGCCATGGTAACCTTTTAGTTTGGATTATCATTAAAACTTCCTTGCTTGCCTTCTACCTCTAACCATCATCACATTCTCATTCTGGCATCTTCAGATTTATCTTCTTATCATGACAGTCTACTTAGACAGCCGGTCTGATCCTAAAATAGCGTCAAATTCTCCTTTTTCAACAGTATTAAATCAACATAAACTTATTTCTGGAAACCTCAATCTCACAATTACTACACACACTTCGTTATCATATACACGTTCTTGATTTGCTAATCCTTTAGTCATGATCTTATTTAACAATTCAACTTATCAATAAAATCTTGAGAAATAATGATCGAGTTGCTCCCGAATCCACAAATACTTTAACACAGAAATAATTCACGGTAAGCATTCGTTCCGTCACATTCGTATTCTGAATATCGTCTTTCATCAACATTTTATAATCTCTTGCTCTTGGAGGCTTATTCACCATCGGAGTATAGTAGATCCCATAATTCTTAACGTATTACTGATTAGGGTTGATGATTTACAATCATTGCCATATGCCCTGGTTTTCCTATACTTGAGACATGTAAATCCAATGATTGGAACTTTGTCCGCTTGGTTCTTGGTAGATCGATTTTGTTTGGAAAACTTTTGCAAAGGACAACAGTGCACCAAAACAACTAGAAGGATTTATAATTTAATAGACTTAGGGTTGAAAAGAAAGAAGAAGTAATGATTTGAATATGAATGAGACAACCACATTGGTACTTAAGATGGCCAGTCTTTCATACCATATGGCATACAACACATAATTATGTGGCGTCCCACCCGACTGTTCGTCATTCCGACAAAGCGTCTCACCATAATACTGCTTGTCCCACTCAGAGAGCAAAACTCGAGGGGAAAAATTAAGTTTGAAAGGAATGCAATATCCTCCTTTTTCTTATCACCGTAAAAAATTTATTAATGAAAGAAGTTCATACATTTTCAGGAATCAAAAGAATATACACTGTAGTATTATAGAAAAGAATGATACCATTGGTCACCATCCACATTTCACTTATATACATCTTCTGAGCTTGTTCGATCAATAGATCCCATTCGATTCATTTAAAACTTCAGAAAGTCCGCTGAAATGCCTGCGTAAATTAAGCACTATGATAGATTCTTACTTATTAAATCTTGTGTCTTTATCATCGTACATGCACGCATAATACTTTAACAATTCGATCCTAATTGCGCTCCTAGCGGAAAACCTCAAGTTTCATCTTTGCAACTTAGAATAACCACTAATCATTCAACATATCGATTCTTTTGTTAATAATGTTCTTCCTTTAGAAAAGTCTGAAAATCTTCCCAATCCTCTTCGGTCATACTCAGGCTTCTGTTAAATCAATGAATTCTTTAAACTCTGATAGTCCTAGTAATTGGGTAAATAGTTACTCCGTATGCTGATACTGTTGTTAATCTTATCAAACAATATTTGCATTCTTCCGTTAGGAATAATTAAAACTTCTTCATAATGGCGGGTTCACTTGGCCCTCTAATTTAACAATACTAAATTCTGGAACAAGTACCCTTCCACGTAATCCGGGTCTTCTTAACCAATAAGAAACTCAAGTAGTAACTTGACAACCGATGTTTAAAACTTATTTTATTAAAAGGCTTTTGGAAATGTTGTTAGGAAAATCTCTTTCGAAAGTTTGTTAAATTTTTTTTGAAAACCACACATCTGGTCATCATTACTATATGAGTTGGTTGTTGTCCTTCTTAATCATTACAAGGTACCAGTTTAAGGAATCAATCTCATAAAGGTCCATTCACTTCAATTTATCTTCTCTTATTTATTAGGTCCATTTGTCTTTCTTAATCAATGAAAACTCCAGTTGTCGTTGCATATTATCTTATTCGTAATTTCACTTGAAAGCTTCCATACTGGTAATACTCCCATCATCACTTTTTCTATCATTAAGTACAACAGGCCTATCCAACAGTCAACAAGTCTATTTCATTGAATAAAGTTTGCTAATATCACATCACATCACTACTATACATATCACATTCATCATAGCACCATCATCTAACTCCACGAAAAATCCAGATCTATACTCTTCTCTAACTCTTTCAAAACTCATCTAGTCCATCCTACAAGCTAATCACGGGTGGTCTATTCACTAGTGGCTCCATTTAACCTGGTAGTAGCTATCCTCCAGAACACATAAATCTTCTTTCTAAACTCCTTCATACCTTCTTCAGTTCTCAGTATTCACAATATGATGTAGCTATCCAATCTATCCTTGTAGGTGTTATTGCCTCATGAGATATGTCTCAAATTGATGGTATAGAACATGGTGTAGGATAAACTAAAAAAATACATTCACAACTGAATGTCCAGTAGAACAAGAAGCAGTAGATGGGGGTTCTTGAATGGATGGTCTCACATCAGGGGGTGATAGTATAGCGTAAAATAGCTTGAAGGGGTGCAACGATTATAACAGGAGGTAATACAATTAATACTGATGGAGGAACAATGTGTGAATCAAATCTGGGTGAAGATGACGATCCTCGAACGGAAGGCTCCGAATGATCAGATGATACAGGGAAAATAAGATCTGTCATTGCCGTTATCTGGAAATCATATTGCAAGATAAAAATCTCGAATCGAAGCACGAATCGTATCGAAAACCTACTATATAGTTGCACTCAACCTCACGACGTCTTATCTTTCTATTTCCTATTCCCAATCCTAACCCTCTACCTAATCCCGACAATCTAGGCTTGTTTCAGTGACTTATAACCTGTAGCTCTGATACCAACCTGTTGTGCCCTCCAAACCCGGGTCAGAAGTTTGGGGTCCACAATACAAACACACAATATATAAACATGTATATGAGATATTATTTGCAATGACTCTGCTTTACACAACCACAGATCGCAACAGGTTAAAGTATGAAAACAAGCCACAACCTTAACTTTTATTACAACGGACCAAATCCCAACTAGTTTAACTTACAATCGATAATGAAATTTATTCTTACAAGCTTGCATAACTCAACTATAATATAAAGTTTCCGTTGGATCGATTCAACTCGTCCCGGAATCCTAGTCCACACATTGGACTGGGAAACCTTGCCATCAATCATTTCCTTTTTAACTGTAGAATACATAAATAGATTCGTAAGAGTGAGCTAACTAGCTCAGCAAGTCATAATAGCAATAACTGAGGTTAATTAATGATCAAACGAGATGATTCAGAAGAATCAAATTGCTTGTTAAACAATCATTAGAATTGGATATTCATTTTAAATTTTAAAACCAAGGTTAGGCTGCTGATCAGTCACGCACTAACCCCGAGCAAGGCACACGACTCTACTCTATAAACTGGATCCAAGGCACACATTGGCCTAATTTGACCACGAATCTGGTCTGACCAGGAATCTGGTCCACACAAAGAAAACTATCCAATTCTAAAATAGTTTCGTATGATAAATAATAAAATTCAATGAAGCAAGATCATAATCAATAGTGATAAAACATTTGAATAAAAGCGTAATGCAATTCATGAGTATCACAAAGGTATATCAAGGTATGTGTGAGGAAAGGCTTCCAGCCATTAGAAGAATCAGGTATTAGATGAACAATGATTTCACAAGGTTTAGTCCTTTGATGTTATAAGGTATGATTGAGTATAAAAGTTTCTATATGTTGAAGAAATTATGTTTCAGTGTTTGGTGTATGGTGGATATGTATTTGTGGAATAGTATCGTATTTGTGTGGTTTAGTATCTTGTTGTGCATATGTTGTGTACTTGATGATTTCATAAACAAAACATCTAAGTAGATTTTACTTAGTGATATTATGTAACACTCGACGGATAAGAATTATAGTCCCGACGGATAACTCATTATAGTCCCGACGGATTATTAACTTATTATCCATCGAGTGAGTAGCTTATGTAATAATAAGTGTGTAGCACAGTTATGTATGCACCTTTGTATAGAATCTGTAGTAGCATATAAGTCATGTTGACTTTAACTAGATATACAGAATAGGTTGATTAATTGTACATAAATGATGTCTTGTAATTCTGCATAAGTGATATAGAGTCAAGTGCCAAAATAGCTACCGACGGATGATTAACAAAGCCATCGACGGATGATCAAATGACTATCAACGGATGTTTAATATAGCAGTCGACGGATGATAAATTAAATCATCAACGGATGTTCTGAAAGTCGACGGATGATCATATGAAGAATTCAAACAGCAGTTGAACAGTGAAAGCTGACACACAGCCGTCGAGATGTATACAAACACACTGTGGAAGCCCATTAACTGGGTAATAGAGGATGAAAAGCAGCAAAGCTTAAGACTATTAGATTTTATATTTGTTCAGTCTTTTTGACTTTATAATCTTGGTATTATATAAACCAAGAGAGTAACAAATAGAAAAATAACTGAGATAGCCGAGAAACACAAAACCAAAGAAATCTTTGTAAGCAGAATCCTTAGCATCTCCTGTATTCTCAGTAGTTCCATTTGTAAGCAGCTGTGAGCATTTCTGCACACAGAGTCCTCTCGATATATTATATATATCTCTGGCGGAATTGTTTAAATCCACCAGAAAGTTTTTAAAAACTCTTGTTTTTAATTACTTATGTTTTGATTCAATTAAGTTTACATTCCGCATTGTGCTAATCAAAACAAATATATCTATAATCGAGTTGAACATTTTTATTTCAAGAAAAAGGTTCAAGAATTCCATTCAACCCCCCTTCTATAATTGTTGCTATATTGTTAAGGGACTAACATATCTGGTAAATGAACAATGGATGGTTTATAAAAAAATAAGGCTTACAGCTCAAAGATCAAATGATGTGATCAGGGTTCAAGTCTAAGTGATTCAAAGCACTTACAATATAAAGCAGCATTATTTTGAATACTAACAACATGTCACAAGAGAGTTTAGGAATATTTGCAATATATCTCAAGAAAGGTTCAGAAGTACTTGCCTTATCTCAAATGATTCCAACTTCACTTGTACTTGTCTAATGATTCTATTCAACAACCACTTGTCTACTTTTCCTATGTCTCGCTTCTATTTGCTGATCACTTGCTTTATTTTTTACGCATCGATTCCATTTTTTGATCACCTGCTTCCCCTTTTCTATTCCTTGCTTACTCTTCTAGGCATCATAAGTATCTATCAATATTCATCTCACAGTATCCTAATCGACACATAGACGTCATAAGGTTTTATCTACTCTTCGTTTCACCCAAATCCGATTAAGGATTAAAAGTTATGGCTAAAACAGCCAATCAATGAGCACATACCCATATATCACATTAATCAGATGGCACATAGCACATAGCATGCAAGGTATTCGATATAAATAATTTTTCAAAGAAGGTTTGGGGTTAAAATAATTTTTTTGGTATTTAAATATGAATTTTCAAACATTTTTCGGAATTAAAACGGGTCTCCAAATCATTTTATAATTAAATGATAGGGTTCGAACACCCGAATCTGACTTTAAAATGATTTAATAATAATTATCGAGCCTTGAAAATAATTTAAAATAATATTTTAAAGCTCGAAACTATTTTTCGGAATTTTTAAATCAAAGTAAATAATTAAATTTAATTAAATAATTAATTAAAGCTAATTAATAACTAATTAAATCAATTAATCAATTAATATTTTAATTAACTAATCTATTAAATAATTAAATATTAACTAAAATTAATTAATTAAATAATTCAGATTTATTTTTGAATAAAAAAATGATTTTCAAAATTTAAATAATGATTTTTGGAATTAAAAATGAATAATAGAAATTAAATAAGGATTTTTGAATTATTTATAGAAATAAAATACAGAAACAGTTTTACAAAAATGAAGTAGGAGTGAGGTGGATCAAAACCGGGTCGGTGTTTATAACAAAACGGGTCGTGAAAAACAAAAATCTGGATCGGGTTGAAGCCGACCGGATTCCGGAAAAATAGTCCAGATTCCGGCAACTGTTCACCGGCTCCGACGACTACATTCTTGGCCAACAGCGAATGGTTTAAACCATTCTTGACATCCATTCAATTCGTAACAAACCCAGGAATCAGTTACAACCAACAACAACCATAAACAACCCCCAGACCTCTAATTCCGACGAAATTGCCATTGAAACCAGCGAGGTCGAGCAATTTTCCGGCCAAAATATGAATTGGCTTGTTTCTATACTAAACTCAACAATCTATATACGAAAACAAAGCTTGGAAGATTTACAATCTACTGATACAACTATAATTAACAACCAAACCATCTTTACTCTAGAAAATCGAAGATAAAAATGGGTAAATCTCAAGAATTCGATTAACACATTCTTGTAAGCAATCAACTGAAAATTATACATGAATCGACTGTATTGATCATAATAAAGCTAACCATAGCAACAAAAACAATCAATAACGCTTAGAATTCAAAAACCCAATTCGACTCAAGAACCCTAAAAATCGAATTTACAATTTACCATTCCTCTGCTGATTTTGATGATAGATTATGAAAGAGGGGATCAAGGGCTTCAATTTGACTATTCATACGCCTCCATCAGATTCCAATAACGCCTTCAAATCCTCGTCTGATTGTGAAGAACACGAAGAACACGGTTCGTTTCTCTAGATAATTATCTATTTTTACTGTATAATAATGTTTATCTGTACAAAATACAATATAATATTAGATATTTATATTTACGGAATATTGGAACCCCGTTGGATCATACCAGATATAAAATAATACGTTTATTTGAGAAAACAGATCCAAAACGGTACCAGTTTTAGGATAATTATCCAAATCTATACATTTTATACTGCGGTCTTGGTCTCAGCGCTTTGGTTACACGTACTACGAGATGATAATTATAATAGTTTAATAAAAAGATCTCGTTTCTCGAAACTACGGGTTTTATCGATTTAACGAAACAAATTTTGTATCGATAATATTGCGCCGGGACCCGCACGGGGAAAACCGTACTCCGGATTGAAAAAGTCAAAACATGGAAAATGCTCGGAATATTGCAATTAGGTTAGAAAGGAGTTTTCGGAAGAGTTTTGGGTTGTAAAAACATAAAAACGGTTGAAGTCGGTTGGTTCCCGATTATACAAAATAGTTTATAGATACTCGAAAAATAATTTATTAAATTCATAAATCATTTATAAAATCATATAACAACATAAAAATTAATAGAAAAATATAACAATTATCTATACTTTACTTTGAATATATAAAAATTAAAATACTCAAATTATATCATATTTAAATATCCAAACACATATATCACTTCACAGATAATTCACCAAAAATTCATATAATAATCACATAATATCTATTTATTAACAAAGATAATTACACGTCATATCCCGGATATTACAACCAGGGCTAGAGCAAATTTTTCAATAGTCAAATAATTCGACTCAGCTCCGTGCAAGATTTTACTGACATAATATATGGGTTTCTGGACTTTAAGTTCCTCCTTAACCAATACAACGCTCAAGGCATTCTCTGAGACAACCAAATATAGATAGAAAATCTCATTCAGAGCTGGCTTGGCCAACAACGGGGCTTGAACCATATATTTCTTCAATCCTTCAAATGCCTCCTGGGTTTTGCCTCCTGGCTTGAACCATATATATATCTGGTGGATACATTAAAATCCACCAGAAAGTTTTAAAGACTTGTTTTTTTATTACTTTGTGTTGATTTATTTAATCCTTTCATTCCGCACTTTGCAAATCAAAACACATATATATCTGTCGAGTTAAGAACTCTTTTTAAAATCTTGAAAAAGAAGCCATAATTATATTGAACCCCCTTCTGTAATTCTTGTTGTATTGTTAGGGAATAACAATTGGTATTATTGCAAGCTCTTGAAGTACAAAGAGTGTAAAGATCAGAACAAATAGCAAGATGAACAAGAAGGATGTTGGAGTTAAAATTCCTTTTCTGGACAAGGACGATTATCATCACTGGAAGGTGAAAATGCATCTACATCTTCTTTCTCAAGATGAGGCCTATGTGGATTGCATAGAGAGAGGTCCTCATGTACCAATGAGAGCTGCAACAGGCAATGGACCATCTGTTCTCAAGCCGAGGCATGAATGGTCAGATCCTGATATTGAGCAAGTCAGGAAAGACAAGAAGGCCATGAATATATTGTTTAATGGAGTTGATGGTGATATGTTTGATAACATTATTAACTGCAAAACAGCCAAGGAGGTTTAGGACACTATCCTGATTATTTGTGATGGTACTGAGCAAGTAAGGGAGAATAAGATACAGCTGCTAATTCAGCAATATGAGCACTTCCATTGTGAAGATACTGAGTCTCTTACTGATATTTTTAGTAGATTTCAAAAACTACTAAATGCTCTGAAGTTGCATGGAAGAGTCTATCAGACAAAAGACAAAAGACTCTTACTGATATGAGCACTAAGGAAAATGCTAAAATTAAAGAAAACAATTTGTTTTTAAGTGAGAGGAATAATGTGCTAGAGTCTCAGTTTATTGAATTTGAAAAATTGAGAATTGAGTGTAAGATTGCTAAGGATGAATTAACTGAGTCCTTGAAGAAAGAAGAGATTTTAAAGAAGCAGCTTGAACGAGAACAAGAAGTGATTAAAGCGTGGAAATCATCCAGAGATGTTCATGCTCAAATCACTAAAGCTCAAGGTATTGAGTCCTTTTGCGATGCAGCCTGGAAGAAGAGTAAGGAGAAGCTGGAATCTAATATGGTTGAAGGATTGCTAATGGATGTGGACTCGATGGATGATGAGAAACATCCGTCGGATTATCAAAAGGATTATCCGTCGAGTGACAAAGAGCCACATCCATTGGATGTGAGTAAACCTGTGAGCAAAGCTAAGCTTGCCAAGCTGAATGAAAAATATGGATCAGTTTCCAAAAACTTTGTTTCAGGAGAATCAAGTCAAGCGAAGAAGGAGAAGAAAGTTAATGTTGGTCATCTATCCATCAAGCAATTGAATGACAGATTAGAAAAGATTGAGGTTAAAACAGAAACTAAAAAGAAAAACAATAGAAATGGAAAAGTAGGAATTAACAAGCATAACAACTACACACCTGATAAATATGTACTAAGAAAAATCTGTGTTAAGTGTGGTAGTGTTAATCATCTGTCTGTTAATTGAAAACTTGCCATGCCTACTCCTGTGACTGTGCCTTCCTCTTTTCCTAACATGACTGCTATGCCTACCATGCCTATGAGTGCTATGTCTACTCAGAATATGAATTCACAATCTGCTAATATTCTATATGCACCTAATCCTTATTATGCTACATTTAGTATGCGTCAAATGCCATTTAGCATGCCTTACTGGAATAACATGTTTGTAAACAACATGCCTTTCCAAGTTAATCAAAATTTGCATGATGATTCTGGTTTAATGACTGGTTTCAAAGGTCCAACTCAAATGACTAAGGATGAATCAGAATTTCCCAAGTCAAATGAGATCAAACTTAAGAAACCAAAGAAGAAAGCTAACAAGGCAGGACCCAAGGAAACTTGGGTACCAAAATGAACTTGATTTGGTTTTGATGTGTGCAGGGAAACAGAAAGAATCTTTGGTACCTGGATAGTGGTTGTTCAAGGCACATGACTGGAGATTCTACCCTGCTCACAGAGTTCAAGGAAAGAGCTGGCCCAAGTATCACTTTTGGAGATGACAACAAAGGTTATATTGTGGGATATGGCTTGATTTCGAAAGACAATGTCATCATTGAAGATGTTGACCTAGTGGATGGTCTCAAGCAAAATTTGTTGAGTATCAGCCAGCTTTGTGACAAGGGCAATGCAGTAACCTTCAATTCAGAAGCCTGTGTTATGACAAACAAAAGAAACAACAAAGTGGTTCTCACTGGAGTGAGAAAAGGAAATGTGTATCTAGCTGACTTTAACTCATTTAATGCAGAATCTGTCACTTGTCTTCTCAGTAAAGCAAGTCAAGATGAAAGTTGACTATGGCACAAAAAGCTGTCCCATCTAAACTTCAAGACCATGAATGAGCTTGTCAAGAAAGAACTGGTTAGAGGCATTCCTTAAGTGGAGTTTTCTAAGGATGGATTGTGTTATGCCTACCAAAAAGGAAAGCAGATCAAAGCATCATTCAGAAAGAAGCTTGATTCAACAATTGAAGAACCTTTGCAATTGCTACACATGAATTTATTTGGACCAGTCAATGTGTTGTCCATCTCAAGGAAAAGATTTTGCCTAGTAATTGTGGATGATTTCTCAAAGTTCTCTTGGACATATTTCCTAAAGTCTAAAGATGAGGCTAGTGAAATCATCATCAATCACATAAGGCAAGTCCACAATCATCCTGATTTTAAAATAAGGAGAATCAGGAGTGACAATGGAACTGAGTTCAAGAATTCTGTGATGAGATCATTTTGTGAAGAGAATGGGATAATGCATAAGTTTTCTGCAACAAGAACTCCACAACAAAATGGAGTAGTGGAAAGAAAGAACATATCTCTTATTAATGCTGGAAGGACAATACTTGAAGAATCAAAGTTACCAATATATTTTTGGGCTGAAGCTGTGAATACTGCCTGCTACACTCAGAATATTTCTTTGATTAATCAAGCAAAGTGTATAACACCCTACCAATTGTTCAGGAACAAGAAACCAACTTTAAATTTTCTTCATGTCTTTGGCTGCAAATGTTTTATCTTGAGTAATCAAACTGATCAACATGGGAAGTTTGATGCTAAAGCAGATGAAGGAATTTTTGTTAGATATGCTGTGGGAAAGGCATATAGGGTCTACAATCTAAGAACCAACATTGTTACGGAATCAATACATGTTGTGTTTGATGACAAAAAGATGGGGATTTCCATGAAAGCCTCAAGTTTGATAATGTGGAGATAGTTAGTGATGACGGTGATGATAAAAGTGATCAAGAAACAGTGAATAAGGATAATGCAGAAAAATCTACAACTAATGAAGCACATGATTCAACATCTGTCCAGTTGCAAAATGCTTCATCCGTCGGGAGACAATCAGCTTCATCCGTCGGGACACAAAGTGCACCATCCGTCAGGTCATTAAGAGAAGCTGAAAGTCAGAATATATCACTTACAGAAAGTTCCCCTTTCTCAAATCAAAGATTCACAAACTCAAGGGGAGTTTCTAATAATCAAAACTCAGTCACACATCAAGACAACAATGAGGCCTCTTCATCCAGAGCTAATCTACCTCAACAAAGAAAATGGACCAAAGATCACCCCTTTGAGCTCATCATTGGTGATGCATCTTCTAGACTTCAAACAAGGAGAGCAACTCAAGAAGAATGTCTATATAGTAGCTTCCTATCTAAGGAAGAAACAAAGAAGGTAGAAGAAGCTTTGTTGGATCCTGATTGGATTTTAGCTATGCAGGAGGAGCTAAACCAATTTGAAAGGAACAAGGTATGGAAGCTGGTATCTAAGCCTAAAGAAAAGAATCCAATTGACACCAAATGGGTATTCAGAAACAAGATAGATGAAAATGGCATAGTAGTCAGGAACAAAGCTAGATTGGTTGCTAAGGGCTATTGTCAATAAGAAGGAATATATTTTGAAGAAACATTTGCTCCTGTTGCAAGACTTGAAGCCATCAGAATTTTTTTAGTCTATGCAGCTCATGCCAATTTCAAAGTCTATCAAATGGATGTCAAAAGTGCTTTTTTGAATGGAGATTTGGAGGAGGAAGTCTGTGTTAGTCAGCCTCCTGGTTTTGAAGATCAAAATTTCCCAAATCATGTCTACTATCTTTTGAAAGCACTTTATGGACTGAAGCAAGCACCTAGAGCCTGATATGACACTTTATCAAAGTTTCTTTTGGAAAATCACTTCACAAGAGGCACTGTTGATAAAACTTTATTCTTTAGAAATGTTAATGGCTCTAGTATACTTGTTCAAATTTATGTAGATGATATTATATTTGGCTCTACAGTTGAAAAACTTTGCAAAAAGTTTGCCAAATTGATGCAAAGTAAGTATAAAATGAGCATGATGGGAGAACTTACTTTCTTGGTTTGCAAGTTAAGCAAGTTAGTGATGGAATATTCATTAGTCAAACTAAATATATTCATGATCTTTTAAAGAAGTTTGATCTAATGGATTGCACATCTGCAAAAACTCCCATGACCACTGCAACTAAGCTTGAATTAAACACTACTGAAAAGTCTGTGGATATTTCAAACTATAGGGGCATGGTTGGATCACTTCTGTACTTAACAACTAGTAGGTCAGATATAATGTTTGCTACTTGTCTTTGTGCTATATTTCAGGCTGATCCTAGAGAATCTAACCTAGTAGCTATTAAGAGAATTATTAGATATCTCAAAGGAACACCAAAACTTGGCATTTGGTACCCTAGAGATTCTGGTTTTGATCTAACTGGTTATTCAGATGCAGATTATGCAGGTTGTAGAATAGACAGAAAAAGTACAACAGGAACTTGACAATTTCTAGGGAACAAGCTTGTGTCCTGGTTCAGTAAAAAGCAAAATTCAGTTTCTACTTCTACAGCTGAAGATGGATATATTGCTGCTGGTAGTTGCTGTGCACATATTTTGTGGATAAAAAACCAATTGTTGGACTATGGTCTACAAGTGGATAGAATTCCCATTTTCCGTGATAACACAAGTGAAATTGCCATCACTGAAAATCCAGTGCAGCATTCAGGAACAAAGCACATAGACATTAAGTACCACTTCATAAGGGAACATGTGATGAATGGTACTGTGGAACTGCATTTTGTTCCAAGTGAAAAATAGCTTACAGATATCTTTACCAAACCACTTGATGAATCCACCTTTTCAAGGTTGGTAAGTGAGTTAGGCATGCTTAATTATTCCTAAATCATTTCAGATATTTTTGCAAATTTTAATGCAGCCAGAAATTTAATTGATATTTCTGTTTTGGATGAAATTTTGGCTAAGTCAAAATTTACATCCCGACGGATGCTCATTATCCATCGAGTTTGATCATCCGTAGGAATATTAATTGTTAATAAAAATCAATTATTTTTCTGGAGTATTTTATAACTCGACGGATAACTGATTTATCCTCATCCATTGAATTGTCTCAATCCTAGCCGTTAAAACTCTGAAAATCATCCATCGAGTATACTTACAGTTTGTAAGCATGACACGACAGATAAGTGACAAAATTTCTACAGTTTATTTATTTTTTAAACGGCTATGTTGGGCAATTTTTATTGGTCAATTTATTTTACTTTATTATTTTTGACAGTTTACTTCTGAGATAGTATAAAAGCTAAATTCATTTTTATTCTTCTCTTTTATCATTCTCAAGATTCAATTGCTCTAACTTCTTTCTCCTCAAAATCAAATACTTTCTCTGAAAATTTCCCAATCTCTAACAATGGCACCAGTCGTTAAAATCATGGCTCAAACTGGATATATCTACAAAAAGAACAACTTCACAGCTCTAGTGAACAAGGAGATTCAACAGTCTGGAGACTACCATAAAATGATGGATTTTGTGAAAGGCTGTAAACTCAACTATGCTATGCGGGAATCTCCCACTATCTACTGTAAGGTTGTAGAAGAGATATGGATAACTGCAGTGTACAAATCAACTGACAAGACCATTACATTCACTCTAAAAGGTAGCAGTTTTGCATAAATAGTGACATTGTCAAAGCATGCTTTAGAATTCCTGATAATACTGCTACTGCTCCACACACAGACACTGACATAGTTAACATGCTAAATTCCATGGGCTATGTACTTACGACCTCTAAGTTAAGTGAAATTAGGAGGTTAGGTCTTAGAAAGGAATGGAGCTTTATGTGTGATGTGGTAACTAAGGTATTCTCTGGTAAGATTAGTAACTTTGATTCTGTTAACATTTCTATGATTAACATGCTTTACATGCTAGTTACTGATAATTACTTTAATTTCAGTGACTTAGTCTTGTTTGAGTTAGGCTATAAGTTAGGAGAAATCAATAAGAGAGGTAAAAGTGTCTATTATGCTAGATTCTTTATGATGCTTGCTAACCATCTCATTGAGAACATTGTGATTGAGAACCCAACCAACAAGCTGAATTGTTGGGTTCAAGAAAGAAGGATTATTGCAGATCTCAACAGGACAAACCACCACAAAAAGGTGCCTCTCTTTTATTTTCCAATCATTGAGGGATCTCAGGTAAGTGAGATAATTTCTACTGTCTCCACTCTTCCAACCTCACACACTTCTTTGCTTTCAAATGTAGCAATGGCATCTGTGTCAATGACCCAACAAATGCCTACCCAAGCTACTAAATTACAAATTTCAAAATCCAAGTCTAAGAAAGCCCCCTTTGGTTTCTTTCAAAAGAAACCAGTTGCAAAATCCACTAAAACCAAAGAGGGGAGTGTGACGGAGGGTAAGCAAGGTGAGGGACAAGGTGAAAATCAAAGAAACCCTAAGGATAAGGCTGGTGAGAAGAGTGTACCCAAACCTAGCCACACCACAGTTTCCCAACAAACTGTGGTTGTTAATAAGGAAATAAGCTCAATTCTAGTTTCATCCTCCCAAAAGGATGTTACTATTGAAACAAGCTCCAAGGCACAGGCCAAGAGGGGTAGGGACACTAGCTCACCACAAACTTATGCTAGAAAGAAAAGATAAAAAACCCTTGGGGATGCACAGGGCACACACACAGTGCAAACTGGTGCTAAAGACCCAGTCACTGCATGATAGGGATAAATAAATTATGATTGTATAATTAAATACTGCATTAATTGTATAAGCTGTGGGCTGCTAGGCCCAATAAAAAGATATATGAAACTCAGACCAGAAAGGTTAAGCCTGATGGACCAGATCAGGCCTGATGGAATAAAAAAGGCCCAAAAGCCCTAATTATTAATTAATTTCGTAATTAATTAATAAGGGAAAAATCAGCTATTGAGAAGAGTCCCGGTAAGGATATAAATCCTTATAGATTAGCCTCAAGGGGACCTAAAAGGATAAAGAATCAGCTTCCTACTTCCTAGGACTCCTAAGTCTATCCTAATTCAGAGGCTTGTCCACCAAGTCTCCTATACCAAGTCCAATTCAAGGACTCCCACATCTATATAAGGGGCCTCACCCCACAAATCAGAACTACGTTTTTTGGCTTGATTCTCTAATTCACAGAGATACGTAGACATCTCGTAAAGGCAGATTGAGTCACGAAACACGAGAGCAGCCATTAAAGGCCTTGAGCTCCCGAATCTTAGTATTAAACACAGCAAGTAATAACCTTGATTTCTTATCCATAACATTTGGCGCCGTCTGTGGGAAAGCAATAACAACCATGGCGAGAACACGGAGAACAATTGGAGCTCTAGAGAAAGGAACACCATCAGAGACAACCCAGGTGATTTCATCAACCATAGAGGTTCCTCCCCATTCAACTTATGCATCTACTCAGGGGAAGCCCAGACAGGGGCAACTCAACCTCAGCCACAAGGGACAACTCCCCCGACTATTCAAGGTACGAATCCTCAAGTTCAGCAAGTACATATACCTGTGAATTCTCGACCCGTCGGGTATGAATATTCAACTGTTGTTACTACTAACCCCCCTTATGGGATGCCCCTTCACCCTGAGGTTGGAGGAAGCGGATATGCTGGGCGAAGCGAAGCACGAGGGCGGTCGCCCCCCTATATACGAGGTTTGGATCCTATCCCTGAGGATCGGGAATTTTCTGGTCCATACACTGAGAGAGACTCCGAATCTTCGGATGATGAAGTGGCCCCGAGAAGGAGGCGCCCTGGAAAAGAGCCAATAGCCGATGGAAGGCAACGCCCCCAAAGCACCCCAGGGGCGAATCCCCAAGAAGTGCAGGAAAAGATCAGGGCTCATGAGGCTGAAATCCAAAGGCTGAGGCGTGATTTGGAGGCTCACCAAGCCACCAGACCCCACATACCTCCTAGGGGGAGAAATCCTCCTCCTATCATAGACCTGGATGGTCCGGTAAGAAGAAGGGCTGCTGTCCCAAGAACTGATCCGAGCAATCTCCTTCCCCTTGGAGATCCTGATGATCCAACTCCACCCTTCACAGAAGAGATAATGAATGCCCATGTCTCAAGGAAATTCAAGATGCCCACTATCAAAGCCTATGATGGCACGGGAGACCCCGCTAATCATGTTAGGACATTCTCTAATGCACTGCTGCTGCAACCCGTGAATGATGCTATAAAATGTCGGGCCTTCCCTCAAACCCTGTCGGGTATGGCTCAAAGATGGTACAGTCGCCTACCCCCAAATTCTATTGGATCATTCAGAGAACTAAGTCAAGCTTTTATTAAGCAATTCATCAGTGGAAGAGTCCATGAGAAAAGTTCAGCATCTCTTATGAGTCTTGTGCAAGGAGCTAAGGAATCCTTAAGAGATTACCTGAATCGTTTTACAAAGGAGGCTTTAAAAGTCCCAGATCTTGATGATAAGGTAGCCATGATAGCATTGCAACAAGGAACTAGGGATGAGTTTTTTAAGATGTCTTTGGCCAAACGACCCCCTGAGAGCATGTTTGTTGGGTCCCAATGTGTTTGTAGAAGGGGGGTTGAATACAAACGTTACCAAATAATCGAATAAAATGCGGAATAAAAAATGTGAAACAAAATTCAAGTTAAATAAAAATATTATTAAACTTGAAAGGTGTTACAACAACTGTATCGATTACAAGGTATTAATCTCAAATCAATTATCACAAATCTAGAATAAATTCGACATGAACTTTTTCTATTTTTGCAATGATTAGAATCAAATGCTAAACGCGATTTGAGATTAAGTTCTAGGGATTTTGATCCGCTAGATTGTTACACAAGAACAAGATAAATAATTCTAGTGGTTTGGATTTAACATTAACAAACTAGAAATTGATCTTGAATTTCTGCAGAGAAGATGATTTTATATTTCAAGGCGGCTGCTCTTTTGTTCTTGACTTGTGTGTTGGATTATTTTTGAGATGCTGCTTCTCTGCTTCTATTTAATCAATCAGCTGAATAGAATTTAATTGGCATGACAATCCTATAGCTGGCAAGACTTTCGGTAGGACAATTGATTGAACTAGCAAGACAATCTGAATGAACTAGCATGACAATCAGAATGAACTAGCAAGACAATCATCCTCCTAGAGTAACTTTCGGTGAGACAATTGACAATGGCCTAGCATGACAATCGGTATGACAATCCTGATTGTCATGCTAGTTCATTTTCAATTGTCTAGCTGATTTAATGCTTGAATTTAATCCAATTAAACTTCTGAAAATTCCTAAAATTCCTAGAATTAATTCAGAATTAATTAATCAATTAATTCAATTAATAAATAAATTATTCTTCGCAGATATAATTTATTTTCTTAATTAAATTAGATGACTTAATTAATTAATAGAGAATTAATTCTAGTCTTGAGCAGCAACCATTCTTCTGCAAATCTTCTGAAAATCACTGAAAATTATGAATCAATTCCACCACTTCAACGCTGACACTCGATGTACTGTCTGGTTCATGAGTGACTAACTTCCGTGACGTTTCTTCATGTCTTGACTTTGACACTTTGATTTTCTTCAGATTAAATCCTTGTAATTTATTGATACCCTAACGAGATCTCTGTCACTTGATTAAATCCACGATCTTGATTTATATCACTGAGGCATGATCAACTTCTTGAACTTCTTCCAGTGAATTAACTCCTCAAGTCTGTAGATGAACATTGTCTCTGAATCCTTTGACAGATATTACTTTGCGAGATCTCTCTGACGGTAGATCCACTATTTACTTATTACATTCTTATTTGAGTTGAGTTGAATCCTCGAATATACAAATAGGTCTATGACATATGACTTACAATCTCCCCCTATTTGTTTGTTAGATAATGACACACAAATACCTAGAGGATAACTCAACTAACAAATAAGAAAAAGATATAAACATACATGCAAAGTAAATAGTAGAAAAGTTCTGGATGAGATTTAACATTTTCCAGATTCCAAGTAGATGTTCCTCTAGACTGAACATATCTTCAAGTAGTTTCATCTTCATTTGTACAACCACATTTCCTGTTGAGAAGCCCATATCTCTTGCTTCTCCCCCTATGAGAATCAACTGATTAAAGAAGATCACCTTCGTTTTACCACCTCTCCCGTACAATAGGATCCGCAGATAAAAACCAATGGTACTCCCCTAACAGCTTCTTCCCTTACTAGGAAATCACCTTGTGTTTACCACCTCTCCCGTACAATAGGATCCGTAGTTACAAACAACAATGGTGTGGTGTAGTGTACATGTAGGATCTTTTTCTTCCTCCCTGCTATTTCTCCCCCTTAGTTGAGGAATCCTCCAAACTATTACTTAAGCTTTTATCTCCCCCTTAAAGAAGGAATGTATGCTGTCGTCTGAAGGAGTTCTCATATTTCACTTGGTTGGAAAAGAAATAACAAGTGTTTCTCTTTCTTCCTCACTGTGAGTGTGTGATTGTGTTTTAGTGTACCTCACATGTGTTTCACTCTTCTCTCCACTCGTGTTTACACTCATTCTCACAAGTGTATCACTCTTCTCTCATAGCTCCATAATCCAGCTGTACCTGCAAGGAAAATCACCTTAGCCATCCTTAAGGAGGTCACAGGTGGTGCAATGGGAGTTCACAAATCCCCATCCTTGTTAAACTCGTCAGATGAATCTGAGTCATAATCTACAAGTTGCTAGTTTCCCTTTTAGGGTTCCAGATTTGAATTCTGGGAAGGTAAACAATGATCCAAAGAATTTAGCATAAAGATCAAAGTTCCCTTCTAATGCCTGTGAAGACATTTCCTTGTAACTCATCAGGTAATATCTGAATCATTGTCAACAAGTTGCCGATCCGCGCCTATGTCAGATCCACTATCCGCAGATGCATCCAGGGGATTTAAGCCTGGGGAGGTAGACACTGACCACTGACATATGGCTTTTGGATCAGTATCCTCTCCTAACACCTGTAAAGGCAATTGGTCCACTAACGAACCTTGAACAATCGAATCTGACCTTAAAATGGTCAAAACTCTTGTTTCCGTCAACTCATCCTTTGTGTGTGTAACCTCTCCTTGTGCATCAAGAATTGATTATATTTGAAGTGGTGACACTACATCGGATACCTTGGCCGACAGGCAAAATTCAATAGACGCACCCTGTTGAGAGAATGAATCTAGTAACTGTTTTTGTGCCTTTTCAGCCATTACATCTTTTTGAGAAGATGTATGGGGGCTAGCAGTTGTCTCGGTTTAAATACTACTCATCTATGTAGGAGACAGAGCTACTGGGTTGACTACAGAACCTTCCTTATGTGGTGCACTAGGCACTATCTCCCTCACGCTCATTCATACTAATTTAGTGGTAAGAGAGTGTTGGTTGGTTCTGTTTTTGTGTTTGTCTTTACAGTCTGGGATAGACGTTGTGGGTTTTCAACCTCATGACTGTCAATGAAAGAAAGTCATTGGAGACTGAACCTGTAACACAGAATATATGGTAATAGAGAGAAAATGATTTACAATAGTGATTTCAAAAGATTTTACATGAAATAAGAAATCACTAATGTAGAAAGAAGTTTGATTTTTGTTTTTCAATATGAATTAGTTTTTGATAAAACATTGATCACTTAGGGTAAAGTCTAAGTAATTCTCATTCATGTCAAAAGCTTACAAATATCTGCAACATAATGTTAACAAGATATCATTGACCGATACTTGTCAAGTACTTTAGATACTAATTGTTATGTTGCATAAACAATATACCACTGCACATATAAAACAATATGATTGTGCTTAGTGATAAGATAGTTATTAATATGACGACTCTACTTATTCATATAAAATTATAACTTCTGTTAGAGTGCCATACCATGTCCTTGACGATTGCTTGAGCAGTATACTAGTTCATACCAACCTGAAGTGAGATTGTGAAGAAGAGATTGCATAGTCCAATAGATCTGCAGCTGCAAAGTCCATGAACTGTGGTGCACTGACTTCTTCTTTTAACTCACCAATCAGGAGTACACTTGTACACATCTTACTAGAGTACAATTCCAAGTGTAATGTGCAGCAGGTGCCTGATATGTCGTAATATTCTCAAGTCTCGTCACTGGTGCTATATGTTAGATACTGCTTCCTGATAATAACCTAGCACAATATACAAAATTACAATGATAACATTCCCAGCTTGCAAACAGCCATATCCCTCAGATAAACCTTTGCTGTTATCTCCAAAGGTAACCATGGGGCCAGCTTTCTCAATCCACATTTGATAGCAGGGCTCTATCTCCGGTCATATGTCTTGATGATCCACTGTCAAGAATCCACACTACCGGTTACACCTGTTTAATGCCCTGCACTTCAAATGAATTAGACCTTCTTCGGAACCCAAACTTGGTTGGGCCCGGCATACTTGTAGAACTGTCCTTTGTCAGGCAAAACAACATTTTTAATTTTAATTGTCTCAACTTTCTCAATGACTGAACATTTGACCTTGTAAACAGCCTTAACAAATTTCTGTTTAAGCTTAGGCACAAATGTCTCCTTTCTAGCCTTAGAAGGACTGGCAGTCTTAGACCTATCATGCTTCTTGTTATTCACATGCTGACGAGGAATAGTCTTATCATTAGACACATGCTTACCATTAAAATAAGCATACATCATATTAAAAGCACAAGACATACAATTAGCAACACCACATGCTTTATGAGAGTGATTAACAACAGGTAATTTATGCATGGTAGACATGGCATTATTGTTATCCAACTCATGTGTGTCTGAGTTAGTCTCAGTTGCTTTCACAACTTTGACTGGAACTTTCAACTCACTTGACTTGGAAACAATCTTCTCATTAGCATGATCCTCAGCACGTATTTCTTCTTGAATAACAGAAGAGGTCGCATCAAATGGTTCAACAATTGATGCTTTATAGAGGGGTTCATCAACACCCTTAAGCACATGTGGTACTTCCCTCCCTTTAGTACATACATGAGGAGGGGAGTTTATGCCTAATTCTCCAATAGCAGCATTGTAATCATAACCTATTCCAGATGTTTGATTAACAGCTTGCTTACTGTAGAACTCTTTAGCCTTCGAACAAGAATTGAAGTAGGCTCTAACCTTAGTCTCAAGACCGGTGATCTTGTCTTTGAGAATAGTTTCGAGTTTTCTATAACAGTCAACTCTATTCTCTAGAAAAGATACCTGTTCTTTTAATTTGTCTTGATTAATGTGCACAAGTCTTAATTCATTGACCTCTTTCTCAAGGTCTGTGATCTGTAAACTTAACAGTTCATTATCACGACGTGCACAATCTAAGTTACCTCTTAGATGATAAACCATTTCAGCATCAGAAAGTTTTACCTCTATTCTTGACGATGAAGCTTTTCCATCAATAGCCATAAGAGCAAGATTTCCTTCATCTTCATCTTCACTGTCAGTATCATCCCAGCTTCTTCCCTTTGCCAGATAAGCCCTTTCAGAGTTCTTTCTTACTTGCTTTGGCTTTCTACATTCTGTGGCAAAGTGTCCCAACTCATTGCAGTTATAGCATCTAATGGTGCTCCGATCAACCATCCCTGTTTTGTATCCACCACTGCTGGTGTTAGAGGATGAAGATCCACCTTTCTGGAATTTGTTGTAGTTGGACTTGTACTTAAGCTTGGGATTCCTCTTGAATCTGACATGGGAGAATCTCTTGACAATTTGGGCCATTGATTCATCTTCCAATTGCTCCAGCTCTTCCAAGGAATAAAAATCATCACTTGATTGATTTGTAGTAGGAGGATCATATTCTGCTACTAACTCATTTTCCTCACCCTTGGAAAACTGTACCATTCTTTCTAACTGTTGAGATTGTTGTTGTTGTTGACCTTCAGCTACAAGTGCAGTAGATGTGCTGACCATTCTATCCTTCCCGTAGACTTCCTTCTGTTGAATCTGCTCCAACTCATAGGTTTTTAACACTCCATAGAGCCTGTCCAAAGAAATCTCACTCAGATCTCTAGCTTCTCTAATGGCAGTGATTCTATGTTCAAGATGAGCTGGTAGTGTTAAAAGGAACTTTTTGTTGACCTCCCTGATTGAATAATACTTTCCATTGATGTTCAGGTTGTTGATCAACGCATTGTACCTCTCAAACACTTCAGTAATTCCTTCTCCTGGATTTGATTTGAAATGTTCATATTCAGAGGTTAGGATTTCCAACTTGTTCTCCCTAACTTCCTCTGTGCCTTCATTAATCACCTCAATAGTTTCCCACATGTGTTTGGAATTTTTACAGTTCATCACATGTTTGTTCATCAAGGGATCAAGGGAATCAATTAATATTAATTGAAGGCTGGCATCCAAGGAGGCTTCTTCCTTCTCAGCAGGAGTAAAATCTTCAGGCTCTTTTGGATAGGTTCTAGCTTCAGTAGTCACCACACCATCTATTATTACCTCCGGTTCAATAATCATCGGAGTTTTTATACCCTTCTTTAACAAGTTTGAATATTTGGGATTTGCAACTTGTAAAAATAATAGCATCTTCTTCTTCCACATGATATAATTCTCTTTATCAAATTGTGGAATTTTAACGGTTCCAACTTTATGTGAAGTCATTATGAATTTTTGAATGAATAAAAATTCAAAGAGTTGAAAAATCACAAAAGTCTAGGATCTTGATTTGTTCGTTAATCAGAAGGCTCTGATACCAATTGTTGGGTCCCAATGTGTTTGTAGAAGGGGGGTTGAATACAAACGTTACCAAATAATCGAATAAAATGCGGAATAAAAAATGTGAAACAAAATTCAAGTTAAATAAAAATATTATTAAACTTGAAAGGTGTTACAACAACTGTATCGATTACAAGGTATTAATCTCAAATCAATTATCACAAATCTAGAATAAATTCGACATGAACTTTTTCTATTTTTGCAATGATTAGAATCAAATGCTAAACGCGATTTGAGATTAAGTTCTAGGGATTTTGATTCGCTAGATTGTTACACAAGAACAAGATAAATAATTCTAGTGGTTTGGATTTAACATTAACAAACTAGAAATTGATCTTGAATTTCTGCAGAGAAGATGATTTTATATTTCAAGGCGGCTGCTCTTTTGTTCTTGACTTGTGTGTTGGATTATTTTTGAGATGCTGCTTCTCTGCTTCTATTTAATCAATCAGCTGAATAGAATTTAATTGGCATGACAATCCTATAGCTGGCAAGACTTTCGGTAGGACAATTGATTGAACTAGCAAGACAATCTGAATGAACTAGCATGACAATCAGAATGAACTAGCAAGACAATCATCCTCCTAGAGTAACTTTCGGTGAGACAATTGACAATGGCCTAGCATGACAATCGGTATGACAATCCTGATTGTCATGCTAGTTCATTTTCAATTGTCTTGCTGATTTAATGCTTGAATTTAATCCAATTAAACTTCTGAAAATTCCTAAAATTCCTAGAATTAATTCAGAATTAATTAATCAATTAATTCAATTAATAAATAAATTATTCTTCGCAGATATAATTTATTTTCTTAATTAAATTAGATGACTTAATTAATTAATAGAGAATTAATTCTAGTCTTGAGCAGCAACCATTCTTCTGCAAATCTTCTGAAAATCACTGAAAATTATGAATCAATTCCACCACTTCAACGCTGACACTCAATGTACTGTCTGGTTCATGAGTGACTAACTTCCGTGACGTTTCTTCATGTCTTGACTTTGACACTTTGATTTTCTTCAGATTAAATCCTTGTAATTTATTGATACCCTGACGAGATCTCCGTCACTTGATTAAATCCACGATCTTGATTTATATCACTGAGGCATGATCAACTTCTTGAACTTCTTCCAGTGAATTAACTCCTCAAGTCTGTAGATGAAAATTGTCTCTGAATCCTTTGACAGATATTACTTTGCGAGATCTCTCTGACGGTAGATCCACTATTTACTTATTACATTCTTATTTGAGTTGAGTTGAATCCTCGAATATACAAATAGGTCTATGACATATGACTTACAATGTTGCAGCTCCAAGAGAGGGCAGGGAAGTATATCAAGGTTGAAGAAAGTATGAGGAAGACCGTAGTAAGTAATGAGCCCACTGGAGGCAAGAAACGAAAAACTGATTTGGAGTATATCGCTAAGGACAAATATCCTAGAACCGAACAAAACCCTGATTCAACCCCCAAGAAGGGAGGACCTGGGCAAAAGTTCACTGAATACGCTAAGCTGAATGCTCCCAGAAGTCAGATTTTGATGGAGATTGAGAAAGACAGAGATATTCGCTGGCCTAAGCCCTTGAAGGCTGATCCCGCCAAGCTAGATAGGGGCAAGTATTGCAGGTTTCACAAAGATGTTGGCCATGACACCGATGAGTGTAGGCAATTGAAAGATGAAATTGAGTTTTTGATTCGAAAAGGAAGATTGAATAAGTATACTGGAGATGGAGGGTACAGAAATAATAATGGAAGGAAGAACTTTGAAGATCGTAGGAGGGACCAAGATGATCAGGGGCGGAATCCCCAACCTAGAGGACCAGTTATAAACACCATTTATGGAGGGCCGAGACCTCAAGGGCCTGTGATAAACACGATCTTTGGAGGTCCAACTGCTGCTGGATTGTCCAAAAATTCCAGAAAGGCATATACTAGAGAGGTTATGCATATTGTTGGAGAAGCCCCGAAGAGGGCCAGGACAGAAGTAACATTGGCTTTTGATGATTCCGACCTAGAGGGTGTGAAGTTTCCCCATGACGACCCGCTGGTCATAACACCAATAATAGGAAATAGCCCGGTTAAGAGGGTCCTTGTGGATAATGGTGCTTCTGTGGATATCTTGCTCCACGACACCTTTCTAAAGATGGGGTATAACGACTCCCAGTTAGCACCAACCGACATGCCGATATATGGATTTGCTGGAGTAGAATGTCCTGTGGAAGGGATAATCAAGTTGCCAACCACCATAGGTACGGAGCCAAGGCAAGCAACGCAGATGCTGGATTTCGTAGTGGTAAAGGCTAGTTCAACTTATAATGCTATCATGGGGAGAACAGGGATACATGCCTTCAAGGCAGTCCCCTCTTCCTACCATTCAGTCATGAAGTTTCCCACCCGAAACGGGATTGGAGAAGAGAGAGGAGATCAAAAAATGGCTAGAAGCTGTTATGTGGCCTCTTTGAGGGAAGACGGAGTCGGGGGGCAGGTTCTTCCTATTGAAGATATGGATGTTCGAGAAAATGATAAGAATAGAGGAAGGCCAGCAGAAGAATTGGTTTCGGTTCCTTTAGATCCCAAGAATCCTGAGAGGATGACTTTCATTGGAGCCACATTAGAGGAGCCCCTTAGAGGGAAGTTAGTGAAATTTTTGCAAGAAAATAGTGATGTGTTTGCATGGTCAGCAGCTGATATGCCAGGCATAGACCCGGAGTTAATTACTCACAAGCTAAATGTGGATCCAAGTCGGAAGACAGTGAAACAAAAGAAAAGAAATTTTTCCCCGGAAAGACAAAAGGCTATAAAGCAGGAAGTGGAAAAGCTCTTAGAGGCTGGTTTCATTGAGGAGATTCAATTTCCGGAGTGGTTAGCAAACCCTGTAATGGTGAAGAAGGCTAATGGAAAGTGGAGGATGTGTATAGACTTCACCGATCTGAATGATGCATGCCCCAAGACTGTTTTCCGCTGCCTAGAATTGATACTTTGATTGATGCCACCGCTGGACATGAGATGCTGAGTTTCATGGATGGGTTTAGCGGATACAACCAGATCAAAATGCATAAGGATGACATTCCAAAGGTATCATTTATCACTGACTTTGGTGTTTATTGTTATCTTGTTATGGCGTTTGGTCTCAAGAATGCAGGAGCCACCTATCAAAGGTTGGTGAATAAAATTTTTAAGGATCTTATTGGGAAGACTATGGAAGTCTATGTTGATGACATGCTAGTCAAGAGTCTAGTAAAGACTGATCATATAACCCATTTGAGGGAAGCTTTTGAGGTCCTGAGGTACCACAAGATGATGTTGAATCCCACGAAGTGTGCTTTCGGAGTAGGATCTGGAAAATTCTTGGGATTGATGGTCTCAAAGAGGGGAATTAAGGCTAACCCCGATAAAATAAAGGCAATCCTGGACATGGAACCCCCAAAAACTGTCAAGGATGTTCAGAAACTCACAGGAAGGGTTGCTGCGCTAGGACGATTCGTCTCCAAGTCAGGAGACAAGTGCTTGTCATTCTTCAAGTCATTAAAGAACATTAAAGACTTTGTATGGAGTGAGGAAAATCAGAAGGCATTTGAAGAGTTAAAGAAGTATATGGGCCAGGCCCCGTTGTTGGCCAAGCCAGTTCTGAGTGAAGTTTTATTCTTGTACTTGGCTGTTTCAGAAAGCGCCTTGAGCGCGGTGTTGGTTAAGGAGGAACTGAAAGTCCAGAAACCCGTATACTATGTCAGCAAAATTTTGCATGGTGCTGAGTTGAATTATTCAGCCATTGAGAAATTCGCTTTAGCCTTGGTAATGGCTTCAAGAAAGCTGCGTCCTTATTTTCAAGCTCACCAAATTGAAGTGCTAACAAATCAGCCACTGAGAAATATCATTCACAGTCCCAAGGCAAGTGGGAGACTGATTAAGTGGGCAATAGAGTTGGGAGAGTTCGATCTCAAGTATAAGCCACGTACGGCCATAAAAGCCCAGGCACTAGCTGACTTCGTGGTGGAATGTACCATACCCAACCAAGAAGTCGGGAGGCAGGAAGACACCATACCTCAAGACAAGGGAGTCGACAATGGGGACAAGGAGAAAGAATATTGGGTTCTCTATTTTGATGGAGCATCAAAAACAAATTCCAGTGGAGCAGGGTTGGTTTTGCAAAGCCCTGATGGATTCTTAATTGAGTATGCCATGAAGCTAGACTTCCCAACCACAAACAATGAGGCAGAGTATGAAGCCCTGATTGCTGGCCTTGGTCTAGCTGGGACACTTAGAGTCAAAAACTTAAAGGTCCGTGGAGACTCGAAGCTGATCATATCCCAAGTAAAGGGAGAATTTGAGGCAAGAGATGATACGATGGCTAAGTATGTTCGCCTAGTAAGGGCTGTGATGACCCAATTTAATGAATGCCATGTTGAACACATTCCAAGGGAAGAAAATGCTAAAGCAGATGCGCTATCAAAGTTTGCTTCATCTGAGATTGAAGAAAGTTCAGGGAGTGTGTGTAATAACCCCAATTTTTGGAAATTTTTGAAACCCTTATGAATAGTGTTTTTACTAAATGAGAAAACTTTTCATGCCACACTATGTAGGGGTTCTGATATGGATATTCTGAGATTTTATTAGTACTTTATATGGGATATAAGTGTATGTAAAGATCGTCAGAATCCAAATCCGAACACTTTGATTTTTCTCGGAAATCCAATAGATACGGAAAGAATTGAGTATAAGGTAACAGGATAAAAGGATTTAAATTAAAGAATTATAATAGAGGATCATAAAAAGGAATATAATGTATTGAGAAAGGTTAAGGGAACCTAAGTAATAAGATCCCGGGTATGATCCCTCAAACGATAAACGAAAACGAAAGTTAAGCGAAAAGTATAACAGATCAGCGGTCATTAGGCAAACAATTAGGAAGTTAATCAAAGGGATTAGAGAGGATGATGTCACCCAACCAATGAGAAGAGGACAAGGAAGGGAGGATGACATCATGAGGATGACACAAGCATGACATGGGAAGGAAGGAGATGTGGTGGCTTTTTAACCACACAAAATCAAGGGCAACTAGGTAATTTACTAAAACAAACACAAAAATCAAACCAACCAAGCCAAGCAAATCATTTTTCATCAAAATCAAAAAGAAACCAAGGCATTGTTCTTCATGCTCTCGGCCAAAACAGAACCAGAACACTAAAACTGCTGTATCTCCTTCATTTCTCACTCAAATATTGTGTTCTATAGCTCATTGGAAAGGTATTGAGATGGCCTACAACTCTTGTTCACAAGTCTCGTCCAAATAATCATGGTAAGACCCTCATTTTTACAGTTCTTTAAATCGGACTTTTAGAAACTTCAAAGCCTAACTTTGTGTTCTTGATTTCTTTGGAAAGATCAAGCTTGTAGGAGGCTCCCTAAGGCTTCCTAGCAACTTAACACCTCCCAAGGAAGGTATAAACTTCAAATCCTAGCCTTTACTTTATTTTTTTAGTAAGTTTAATGGTTGGTGTTGTGAAATGAGAAGCATGGATTGTGATTATTAGTAGTTTGGTTTGATTTGGAAGTGTTTTGGTAATTGAAGCTTGATTATAGTTCATAGGTCTTGATTGTGGTTGTTTGAGTTGAAAACCTTGGAGATTATGGACTGATGTGGTATGGTTTAGGTGAAGTTTTGTTGTATTGATGGTTATGAGTTGGTTGGTGGTTAATTGGAGTAGTTTAAACATTGGTAATCGCGTAAACATAGCCGTCGTAACGTCCGATTTTCTTTGGACTGTTTTTGTGCATAACATTAGGACCCGAGAACCCCCTGCTAGATTATGACCACTGCCATGTTTAGATAGCTCATGTTACGAGCTTCGTTTTGATATGTAGTTCGTTCGATTCCGATGCACGGTTTAGGAGAAACGACCGTTTCAAGTAACGGCGTTTCGCGAACGAAACTTTTCCCCTCGCCTTACTTTGAAACATAGGTTAAAGACCAAAAAGGGTTAATTAATGTATGAAACATTTATGGTAAGTGTGTTAGGCAGTTGGTAAGACACTCGCGAAGGAATCGCCTTAAAACTCGTAAAGGTTAAATTATTAAAAATGGTGGAGCCGAGGGTACTCGAGTGACTTAAGAGAATCAGTAAGCGCAAAACAAGCGTTAGAGTCTAAGTTAGTTAAAGTATAGATTTACAAGTGACTTTGGTTTAATTCCAACTTACTTGTTGTTTATAGGTTACCAGACTCGTCCCGAGCCATTCGTAACCCCCAGTCGCTCAGGCAAGTTTTCTACCCGTTATACTGTTGTTGTGATGTATATATGTATATGCATTATCTTGCGATAGATGCATGATGTTTATATTAGCAAATATTGCAATATATTGAAGCATGCTGCTATGGTATATATATGCATGCCTGTTTCATATTCTTTCCATATATAATTGTTGATTCAGTTGATAATACCTATGCTAGAGGATAGCGGTAACTTGCATATACCCTTAGTATAGGGACCCAAAAGGTGGAAATATTTTCTAAACCGGGAGTCGAGGATCCCGAGTAGATTTTGTATATATGTATATATATACATATATATTTATATAAATATATGGTTATAGTTTTCTAAACTATTAATCGAATAAGGTTTATTCGATAACTTTATTTTATTTAATGAATATTATTATGAATATTCATCCGAGGACTTATGACTCCTTTATTTTATTATTGAATATTATTTGAATATTCATTTGAGGATGTATGACTCCTTTATTTTATTTAATGAATATTATTTATAATATTCATTCGAGGTATTATGACTCCGCTTATTACTGAAATATATTCCTTATTTTATTAAAGAATAAGGTGTCAATAGTCAAACTTATTTTCGATTATTCAAATAAAGATAGTACTTTCATATAAGTATATCTTTGGTTATTTGATATCCATTTCAAGTATAAGTTTTAATACTTCTACTTCGATTATTTTTATAAAGATTATTCTTTATGAGAATATTATTTAAATAATAATATTCAGACATTTTCTAAATATAATGGGGACTGATTTACTTCATTAAATCAGCTTTACCCCAAACATTCTTAAAAATGTTTTCGAGTCTTCAAAATGAATTTAAAAGGTAGAGCGGATCCCAAAACTTGTTTTCAAATTCAAGATCTTCCATTTTAAGGGGACTTGAATACTCGCTCAAAAACCTAAGGGATCCGGCTCTGTGGTGTATTTTATATTCGCAACAAGGTTGATGTTTTGTTAAATGAATCGATTACTTACCCAACACTCGGGAAGTAAAATTCTTGGAACAAGTTAATCCATTAACAGGCATCGCCTGGGAAATATCGGTGAGTTCTCCTTTCCAACTAGATACGACTTCTTGGTGGAGCCGTATCAACAAGTTTCTACTTGGGGAAAGGGGGAACGAGCTTTATGTTTCAGAGTCATGGATTTCATCTGAACTAGGAGTGGCGTAAGTGGTCGAGTGGCGCCGGCCCAGCCTTATTATATTGGCCCAAATGGCCTGGAAGTTCCGCTAAGGCGGTCCATTCCTTAGGAGTTCAGTGTTCGGTTGACAGGTAAATCCGACAGGTTCTCCTCTACATGTAGAAAATGGTGGGGTTGTACTACTACGACTGATCATCGTAAGTGGTCTTCCTGGCGCGGCAAACTCCCGTAATGAGTTCATCATCCAATTGGATATTTCTGTAACACTACCCAGAGCACTTCGATAGAAAGGCTACGGCTGGGCGATTGTTGAGTGTTGGCAGGGTCAAGTTTTCAAAATGATGTTTGCATCAAATGAAGTATCTCGTAACTTCATTTTATTTTGATGATATTTTAAAGATTTAATCTATTCAAATCTGGTCTTGTAGTCTCATCTACGTGATGAACTTTTGAAACTAATTATAACTTGAACGGTGGTAGTTCAAGTAGTATTTGGAAAAGATATAAGTATATTGGAGTATCGTGTAACTTCATCTTTTAAACTTATATCTAGTAAATGATTATCTTATGCATGACAAAGATTTTCAGAAAAACATTGAGACAAGGTTAGATATATGAGATCACCTTGCAACAATATTTTTATACAGTTATAAACTGGAACTCTGTGTATATTATGTATGGAAGAGGACTTCCAAGATTTTGAAAAGTATATATGTATATATACTGAATATTTTGCGACTTCATCGCATTAAGATATCAACTTGGTTCATTTCTTTTGACCAAGACTTTCATGAGTACTATGAGAAGGCTCATATACTATTAATCATTATACATATTATTTTGGTGGGCTTGCTGCTCACCCTTGCTTTCTTCTTTCATCACACAACAACAGATAGAAAAGATGAACAGAACCAAGCTCCCGATTCGCAAGCGATTAGGAGACGTTCCGCAGTTTTCTAGAAGCATTGATGCCGCCGTAGCTGAGGTAGGAACTACCAATAGGCTAGGCTTTCAACTTTTGATGTACCAGATTTATTTATATTTATGAATTGTAATAATGGCAAAGAAATGTAAATTTATTCAGAAAACCTTTTAAGGTGTATTGGCAGATAATTGTGGAATAAAATGACTTGTGGTTATTTTTGGATGTTCATCTCTGAGACTATAACGTGTGGTCTGTGTGTTTATTGTGGGGTCACAGTACAGAGTAGTTGAGTAATTATTAAGATTGGGTGTTATTAAGGGAAATGGAACTCGTGACGACCCGGATCCCCGACCCCGGATCTGGGGGTGTTACAGAAATGGTATCAGAGCTAAGCGTTATAAACCTCAGAGATGATGGGACGTTAAGATAATAAGAACTCTTGCCAAGTTCATAGTCGGACTACCTAACGTAGTACTGACAGTTAAAACCCTTATGGGAACCCTTATAAATGTAGCGATAGAAGCGTAGTTCGTTATCGTATATGGTAGCGGGACTCCGAACCCTGAAGTTGAGGAACATCAACGCGATGATGTTTTATTACTAATTGGAGATCAGATTGTGGATCCAATAGAGCGTCCTAACGCAGGACCGGATGATGTTGATATTGAGGATGTAGCGGTTGAGGATGTTGTCCTAGAAGGGATAGTTGCTGAGGAGGATCCCATGGAGGATCCTGACGAGATTGGATAAAGGACCACTGATGAATTGATGACCCTGGTTGGGTCGACTACCAGAGGTAGGATTGGTCGGTCACTACCAGAGGTTCATTCAAGTTTGTAAAGATAGTAGCCCCTTTAACGCGGCTTACTCGTAAGACTGAGAAGTTCGAATGGACAGAGAAATGCGAGAACAACTTTTAAGAACCGAAGCAAAGGTTGGTGACGTTCCCTATGTTGGCGTTGCCGGATGGAAAATGAGATTTTGTGAAATGTAGTGACGCTTCGCATAAGGAATTAGGGTGCTTCTTATATAGCACAGCAAGGTAATCGCGTACGCGTCAAGATAATTAAGGGAATATAAAATTCGATATCCCCACCCATGAGCTTGGGCTCGTGGCAATAGTTTTTCCCTAAAGATTGGAGGCACTACTTGTATGGAGAGAAGTGCAAGATTTACACAAACCATATGAGCTCTAGTACCTTTTTACGTAGAAAGAGCTCAACATACGCCAGAGGAGGCGATTAGAGCTAATCAAGAATTATGATTGGGAGATTCTTTATCATTCGGGGAAAGCCAATGTGGTGGCTGATGCCCTTAGTAAAAAGGAGAGACTCAAGATGATAATGACTTTGGGAGGGTTGATAAGAGATTTTGGAAAAAAAATGGAAATAGATATGAAGGTAACCAGAGCCGGTACCGAAAAGTTGTTTGAGATTGCAATACAGCCCGAATTATTGGAAAGGAACATATTGTGCCAGAAAAAGTGATGAATGAAGGCAGAGAGCCAACAAATAGATATGAGATTAATACCGAGAGAGATGATAAGGGAATAATGAGGTATTCCTATAGAATTTGTGTCACACCCCCAACTTAAATAGCAAAATAATTATAGCTATTACATCATTTTATTGAGTACTACACAACCAAAATCCAAGATCTTACAATTTAGGGTTTGGAACAGCCCAACACTACCAATTATTACATCTGATTACAAATACCGAGTCCTCACACAACTATTATTACTTATTCTACCTGAGCTCGAACATAAGCATCAACATCACAGGTCTTACGGGCAGTCTGCTTGAATCTAACCATGGCTGCTAGCTGTAATATCAGGGTAAAGCAAGAAGTGAGCCAAAAGCTCAACAAGTGCTAACAATACAACGCAAAGCATAAATCGAGATATACCTTTAGGAATGACAATGGAATGACATAATCAATGATAATCGAGAGATAAAACTTATGTGAGTTGGCATCATTTTGCTTGCATCAAAACAAATTTTAAAACCATTCTTAATCAAAATCATTTTATGACGCTACGGATTACAGCCGGTGATCAGCCGCGAAGTAATCCCGAACCTCGCTGGGTTCTAAAACATTATTGGGAATCCCTAGGCAACTTTTAAGCCTAATATAAGTGTGGAAAGGACTCGCGTCTCAGTCCAGATCCACCATTCAAGAAAACATTTGTCCCCCTTTGGGACTGAAAAATCCACGTTTTAATCATTTTAAAAACTGATGCCGATTTATGACAAAATCTCTTTCGACTGTAATTATTTTTATCAAGGGATTATAGATCAACTTGAAACACTGGAAATATGACACTAAATCTCAGGGCCATGATCTACTAGACTTTACTATATTAGGGTAATTGAGAGGTTTCCATAAACAAGAACTTAGACAAGGAAATTAAGCCAGGCTATTGGATAAGATGAAAGAGTAATGCCAAACTAGGCTTAAAGCAACGGTTGTAGACAAGATATAGGTATTAGAACATCAAAAGATAGGCATCACTGGTTCCAATAGGATAAAGGTGTTAAAATATAAAGAAAGCGATCATCAGCTCAGTATATAACAGGGTATCAAGCTTTAGGGTAAGGATAGGGTTATCAAACAATCATGAATGTATTTAAGAAATGATTGGCTTTTAGGTATCAAGATAAAGTTTCTATCGAGGTTATTTCAAGAGTTGAATCAAAGCATCAGGGTGCAACATCAAGATTTCTCAGGGATCAATAGCATGATAAACAAAAGGATCAATAAGATATTATAACGCATCTCTAATTTATCATGGCATTAATCTATCATGAAAGACTTTTGAACTACTTGCAATATGTACTCGAGGGTTCATGGCATCTCTATGTAACTCAAAGATAAACAAAAGATACGCTTGATTTAAATACATCAAAATGACTCAGGATAATTGCATCGATATATATATATGAACTGTTTACAGCAAATACGAAGGTCAAGTTGAATCACTTGCCTTGAGATAGACTGGTCTGGTCTGACTGGTAGGAGCAACAACTGGAGCTTCACTCGACTTTTAAGGCAAGTTTTCCCTCGTCTCGAGATCCTACATAAATAATAATAATCCTCATTATAATATATTCTTTCCATCTTAACCTATTTACAACCCGAAATTAAACATGGATGGCACTTAGGCCTATACACACTTAATTCATATCCAACATTTATATTTTTAAATATACACACGTAGCCACATAATCACATATCGTATATTAATACCAAATAACATCACATACACCATAACGCCACACTAGGCTTGGATGATCTCGACTCACCACTTAAATTACTTGGTCGCTAACTAAGCGAAGTCTTCGAATTTGGGCTTCCTAACTCAATGTGCCTTTCCTAAATTATCCAAAACCTATTGACCCTCACTTGTGCCTTTTGTTCTACTGACCTTATACTATCTTACAACTATGGTGGTCGACCTAATACTCACTTCTAAGTGTCCTAAAACTATGTGATAAGTGAAAGTGCTCACTGGTGTAAATTTCAGAATGGTAACTAAGGTTTCTTGAGTGCATTAGACACTCTTAAACTACAAGT